>NC_054055.1:69989078-70145008 GCF_017639655.2 Falco naumanni
CAAAAAAACTCTAACAGGGGTTTTCTTAAACTTAATGGTTTGGGACTTAATCACTGATAGGTTAACATGTATAATTGAATTAATCTGCTATTTTGTAGACTTCTTATATAAAAATTATTTCCGATCCTCAGCACATGGAACACAATAGCTTTTACAATACAATGGGCAGGATGTCCTAAAGGTTGTTCATGTTTATCTATTGCAATAACAGCCAAAATGACAATGCTTAGACAGGACCTCTTCCTGAAAAATAAAATAATTAAAAAAAAATAACCCCAAAGAACAAACAACAACAACAAAAAAAGGTGCATAAAGACCCAGTAGACTGCCACTAGTTACTGCCCTTTCAGTTTTTCCTTGTGGCTATGTCAAAGCACCTGCTCAACAGCCTGCAGCAACCCCAAACATCTCCTATAACTAAGACTAATAATGGTCCTAAACTCTTATTTCAGCTGTCATTGAGCATTTGTCCACAAAACAAATAGTGCCTCACCTACAGTTCAATCCAGTCCAAATTCCAGTCTACAAAAATAAATGGATCCAATAATTCTTGCCAGGCTTTGGAAAACTCCACTTACTTAGTGTGGATCGATAACTACCTGGCACTGAGTCCTGAAGAATTTGTGGCGACAGGAACTATCATGAGGATTGATCAGCACAGAGAAGGCTGCAGTACTACTGTGGTACAGCAATTGGTGTTAAGGTGGCCAGACCAAAATTGTTCTGTTCCAGTTTCAGGAACACTTTTTTCCAGGGTACAACTCATTTCATTCCAATGTGGATATCTGAACGAGGCCAAACAATGTGCACCTTACCAGTGTTTACTTTTCCCCAGTAACCACACAAGGAGGATGAGGTCATTAGCCAAGATCCAGACACCGGTATTGCAGATGTGTTACATCAGGGTGAGATGAATCCCACCCAAAAATCTCACCGGATAAGACCATTTCAACACAGGTCTCCTTATGGACACATGTGCCGCAGGGAGGGCAGCCTGCAGAAGGGATCCTCCTGCACAGAAGGAGGTGTTTCGGCAGCCATCCTGGGATTTGGACATGTGAGCCAGCCTCAAAGACAGAAGTCCCTTCACCTCCTCCTGACAATACACACGCTGCACCACCACCACTAACAGTCCCTCTGTTTGCAGAGGCGCCAGGATCACAAAAGGAGAAAATTAAAACCAACTGAGGCGAGAGACTGTCATTCTCATGAAGTAATACAAAAGTACATCCTTTTTTCTTGGAGGACAGAGGCAGCTGGTGAGCCTTTCCTAGTGATTTTATGCAGCTGGCATCAATTACCACTTTAAGCCATTATCTTTGGATACAAACTCCCATTGAAATCTTCTTTGTCTGGCCTGTGATGGGGCTGCTGTTTTATACTTACACATTCACTGTCAGTTTGTGACAGCACGTCTGATTACCAGTAATTTTTGCAGAAAGCTATACTTTTGCAAGACTCACGTGGTTAAATCAAGCTTGGAGCACTTTCCATGTGTTTCCCTTCAGAAATTAAATGGACATGTCAGCATCTCTAGGGATTTCTAACTGCAATGCTGATTTATCAGAATGACTTTGCCTGTAAGATTAAAAATCACATACTCCCACACAGAAATCCACCAATGTGCATTAAGATCATTTCTAACCATTTGAATTAGCACACTAAAAACAGAACCAGGCATGCTACCTCCCAGGGTGCCAGCTAGCGGCGCCCGATCAGCTCACTTGCGGCTGTAGCACAAAATCTCAACACTGTTTGCTCTTCCATTCATCTTTGCATGCTAAATATCAGGTGGGGAGGTTTTTTGCACGCATCAATGCAACTGCATCAGTTGCATCAATGGCTTGTCATTTCCATTACATCACCATTTACAAAATTGTGATTATTTAAGTATCTCAATGATTTAAGTATCTGACCATAGCTGCCACTGGAGTAATTCCTAGACAAACAAAAGCTGCTACAGCAGATCCATGTAAGGAATATTAATCTAGACAGCTTGATTATGCCATTTCAGCATGTTTTCCAAAGGTAACCCCCTCTGCACCATTATTGCAAGAAAATCCTGCTTATTTATACAAATTCTTAGAAGATGATAAATTCAGAAGCACTTTGCTGGACATCATGGTAGGGAGGGAGAAGAAGGGAACTACAGATTTAGAAGTGCCAGAAGCAGGGAGGACATAACCAAAGGAAAAGAAAAATTACTTCATGCCTGCCCTGTTTTTACATACTTCCCTAAACATCTTTGTCTAGGTGCCTCAGAAGACAAAGCAAAACAATCCCAACCTGGCCCAGCACTGCAACTGGTAATTGGTACAAGACCCCTATGAGAATCTGTCACTAAGAAACACACCCAGGGGAGTAAGGGGGGAAATAACATGGTTTCCCAAGGTCTATAGCACTAGGAAATTATGTCAGGAGCTGAATTAAAACAAATAAACAAAAACCAGGCCCCCGCCCCCCCAAAAAAAACACGCCCAAAGGTACAGAAAGGAACTATCCCAGGGCATGTACGTGGTGACCTTCCATCCATACTCCCCAGAGTGGAAGGGCTGCCTGACCACTGCTCTTTGCTAGCTGTTGATTCTGCCCTCTCAAGGGATGGCACAGCTCAGGGAACAGAAACCCAGGGCAGTTTCAGAAGATTTTGTTTACTTGAGCCATATGATGAGGGGAAGCATAAATGAGAAAACACAGTCAAGCAATGATAAAGCAAGACAGCGTTCTGTGATGAAGGTAAGAGCAAGTTTACCTGTTGCACCACATGATTTATATGCTACCCTAAACCAGTTTGCAGGGGAATACAAATTAGTCCCTCCAGTAACTTTCCTTTTTGATTTAAGAAATGAGACAGTGACAAATCTCGGCTCTCCCCGCACAAATGGCATCCAGTCATTTTAAGCTACAACCAAGTGTTTGAAGAATTAACAGCACTCCCCAACAGTGGAAAGCCGACATGCAGGTTGAAGAAAAACAGGAGAAAGTCCACAAGAAGCCCAGTTTATTTTCCTTTCCGCTCCCTCTCACTCTTCATTTCTGCTCTCCACCCACATAAATAAAAAAATAAAAAAGTCTTAAAAGCCAACAAATGCAAACAAAAATCCTTCTGGATAAATCATGACACCAACTTTTACAAACAACTATTCTGCTTGTATGTCACATCCTCCCTCCTCCCCACATGCCAGACCCTGGCCAGCATCCATTCAGAGCAGAATCTGTCTAGGACAGGGAAAGTCTGAATAGTGCCTAGCACAAAAGATGACCTTTTCTGGTGCTGGAATCCATAATACATACACTCGTTAATAAAGTTCTCACACACAAGGGAGATGCTTTGGTAAGAAGAGTTGGGGCAGTATTGCACACAGCACAGTATTTGAACTGGGAGCTGTAGCACTGCCTCCAAGCTAAGAAGGACATTGTAATTTTGGGAGGAACCTAACCACAAGAGCAATGAGACTCTGAGTGCCGGGCAAGTCCCTGCCAGTGCCTGCCAAGGTAGGAAGTTTGAGTAAAGCACAGCAGCTTGCACTGCAGAGAGTGCAATGTGGAAAAATGCAATCCCCTCCGATGCCACAACAGTGTTAGAACTGGAAATATGACATGAAGTAGTTCTGAAAAGAAAATACCAAACACAGGCTTCTTGAGAGGGAAAGCCTAAACCGCTTAAAAGAAAAGACTTTAATCAAGACGTGCAGCAAACATTTAACAAGTCCCTCCTAAATCTTAACATACAGAAGTTTCCAACTTTCTTATTACATCCCATCTTTCTTGAGTCTTTTACAGAGCCTTTGAGCTTTGTTACCCTCAAGCTAAAGACCTCATGGAAGTTTATTTCCCTTCTGTCTCTCTCCTCTGCTACCTTCTCATGCCCAGCATTCACCATGCCTGTCCCACTTCATGTGCAAGTTCTCTCTTTCACAGACCCCTTACCCACAGACTCTTCCCATCTTGCCATCAACATGTTCATTTCTCTGCATCATTCTTCAAGTCCTTCCCAAACATGTGCTTGTTCAAAGGCCTCCAGACTGTTCGCCCTTAAGAAAACGCAGCAGTCATGCCACACACTCAGTGATGCTGAAGGAGCACCAGATACCCAGCAAGCAGTAGCATGGGTGGTGAGCATTGCCCCATCATCACTGTGAGGGCACCTCTCAGAATTTTCCCCTTGTACACATATGCAGCAAATGCAGAGAAAGCCCTTCATAGGCTTTACCATTTGCAAGCTTTCTGGAGCCTATCTGATCACTGTGAGCTGCCCATCAGCCTCTGGGCTTGCTTCTGCTCTCAGCACAGAGCCACACTGCCGGGAGTAGCAAACTAGCAACACTGCTCAGGCAGAGCGATTGCAGGAGACGGCTGTGATGCTTTTCCAAGGGTCAAAAAAAAAAATCTTAGTTTTGTGAGAACTGGCTGGCAGAACAGTGCTGTCCTTATGACCACGTTTGGTTACCTTCAGTAGCAAGATTTCATCAAGCAGGTTAGAAACACACTTCCCAACACATGCAAAACAGAGGCTGCTTTGTCTCCCCTTGGCACAGCACCCTCTCTACTGCATGCTAAAGGCACCATCTGAAACAAGAGAGAAAATGAGCCAAATTGTTCACAGCAGTGCCATCGCTGAGGCTGCAGCCATAAAGCAACAATTAAATTAAGTGGACAAAAAAGCATGAGGGAGGGCTAGCTCTTAAGCAGGATCCCAGCACTTCCTGAAGAAGCCTGTGTAACAGCATTGTGCAGGCACAGGAGATGGAATCACGTGCAGGCAGGAAGGAGCCAAAAACCATGTGAAGACAATACTTGTCTGTTGTCTCCCCCCAAACCACCTCCTCTGCCAATCACGCCAACAACAGTATTTTCTTTCTTGCCTGATGTGTCCCCGATGCCTTCGCTGGTCACTGAATGAGCTGCACTGAAGGCACTGAAGGCACAGAGACTGCACCACTTCTGACATCCCCCAGTGAAACCCCAGGGTGCCATGGGCTTTTCTGAAGACAACCAAGACAGAAACCTAAGGGCAAATCCCTCCAACCATTTCCAAGGCTACTCCCTCAATCCTGGTCACGATTACTTAAGAGTTTCCTGCTCAGACTGCATGTTTATCCCAGCTGTACAATTCAACTGTCCATCCTCATCAAGCTTAAATTATTTACAAACTATGCAACAAACTCGTCTTGTACTGACATCTTCAGAGTGCTCATAAAAGTGGGAAGGTTCAGTACCCTACTTCCATTACTGTTATTCACAGTAAAACCAGCTGTTGCTATACAATTCTACATCCAGTCTCAGGTTTTTTTTGTGATTAGAAAAAGCCATCGCTGCAGATATGAAGAATAAGTCTGTGTGTGAAGCAAAGAAATTAAAACAATCTCCTATATGCAAAGCTCCAAGCTCCGACAATAACAGGAGACATAGATGCTGGAGAGAAATCAGGCTTATGCACAAAGCCAAAAAGTTGCATAAATTTTTTACTTCAAATCTCAGTGTGCATTTGACGCCAAGGAAAGCAGCATCTCTTGGGAGGAGAGAGCCAGGGGAGGCATTTGCCCACTGCTTGGCCCCTGCTCTCCCCAGGCAGTGTGAAGCTCTGCCACTCCCGCCCTTCCCAAGCGGGATTGACACATGGGTCCCTCCCTGCATGTGCAGTGCAGACACTGCTGGGACACAGCATGGACTTTGGAGATGGAGAAGGCTCCCGAGTCCTGCAGGTTTGATGCAGCTGGAGAGATTCAACAAGAAACTAAGGTTCTAGTTTGAAACTAAGCTTTAACTTTGACGGTAGTGGGGCAGAAGGCAAACATCTGAGAGAGAAAAGAAATCAAAAGGCTGAAATGACTGAAAGTGGATTTCCTATGTACCAAACACCACACAGAAGCTATATTAGCAGAAATTTAAGCTGGGAAGATAAAATACATTAAAAATGGCAGTTCTTGCATAACATGAATGTTCTTCTAGTACATACGTCACATCATGAAAACCTATAATTACATGAAGACACTGATCCCCTTACAAGACAGATTTGTTCATTATACAGCCTTGCACTCAAACTGATCAACAAGTCCTGTAGATGAATAAGGAAGAGGGTTTTATTTACAGCCCCTCTTTCATTTTGTACGTTGAATGAAACATATATGATAAAAACCAAACAAAATATCCCAACAGTTTGCGATCATAAATCCAAAAGCTGTAATCACACACAGCCAAACAGGAACAGAACAAAAGAGAGGAAGGAAAAGTAATCCCACTTCGGCATTTCCTCAGGGCTGTTTCATATAGGATCCTTTTTTAAAGAGACATGGGGCTGGAGAGGTACCTGACAAGAGAAATTCAGAAGCTCCATCACATGCTGCCATTTCTTTGCCCAACAGTGATGGAGGGTTTGGCACTGCCCTATACGTAATATTATTTAGACCAAAAGCAAACACACAGATTTGCGAAGCGGAGGGAACTGACTGGCAATGATACTCCAAAACCAATCATATATTTAAAAATTAAATAAATAAAAAAATATATATAGGGGGGGTGCATGAACAAGCACCACCACAATTGCCAGAAGTGAGCAGCGCCAGCCACAAAGCAAGCACCTTGCACTTCCAGGAGACACAGTCCCACCAGTGACCTTCACCCCTCTACAGGACAAGTCCCACCTGAGGTGGACTGACCTGTCCCCTTATGGGCACCTTTTCCCCCACACTAAATCGCAGGCACCCAGAGCAGCTATGCTCCAACCTTCAGCACAACCGCTACGTGCCTAAAATTAGACAGAATGAATCCAGGCTTTGGTCATTGGTAGCAGCAACAGTTAAGGCCAGCAAACCGCCCTTGGACGACTGCAGTTTTATTACCAGCCGAGGCTTCTGAACCCAAATCAACTGGTATATGGAAGAAGAACTTTGTAACACATTGCTAATCCCTCAGCTGTCCGCAGTCCCTGAGTCTTCTAGGCTTTAATTAAGCAAATCCTGCTCATTAAAATGTTGCCAGTGCTGCAACTTTTCCTTCCAAATATTTAAAACTCCTCCTGCAATACTAACAAAGTCCTGCATTTTGTCAGAAAATGAGTACTAAGAAAAGCTCTGAAAACAAAATTACTGCATCTTCTTTGCAGCGCACCAATCCACTGCTGTGAAGTGACATGTCACCTAGGCCATCATTATGAAGAAATAGATTTAATGTTTCTTTTCTACAGTGGGGTACCTCTGACAGAGGTCTAACAGCCGTTGTACGTGCCGCTTGTAACCTACACTCTGTTTTACACCCACAAAAGGAAAACTTCAAATTTTGGGTACGCTACAGCCTCCAAGAAACACCTTGTAAGCAAGGACTAGTGTGAGATCATGATCTGACTTACTCAACACAAGGTTTCTTTTGTGAAGCAGCCAAAATACGTAAATTACCCAGGAATAAAAGGAATCGTCTGATCTGTACGTGTGTCTTACAAACATGATTGAATGACAGTGTGAGTGCACAAGTCCTTACAAGTTTTAATTGCAGGTAATCTTTGCCTAAAGGTTCAACACTTCAGCACCTCCTGTCCAATATTAGTCACTGCTCAGCCTCCGTCGGTAATCCGCAACCTTCTCCTCTGCCATACACAGAGAAAGTACTGCAGATGCAAAATGCCAGGCACAAACATGGAGAACCCAAGAAGTTCAAAGGCCCATTCCTCTCACCAGACAAGGGGTGGAAGGGACTGTAAAGAAAGCTGCGACACCACCTCACTGTCGTGTGTTTGAGAAACAGGCTGAATATATACTGTCTGTGCAGACCATGAGTGGCTAGGGTGAGAAGGGAGGAGACCTGACCAAGCCCTACAGGCTTGTCAAATTCCATTTTCAATTTTAAAAATACCCCAGAAAATACCTTCAGTATTTTTCACTGACATTGCAAGCAACGACTGCTTCAAAAGCTGGCAGGAGGAGGCTTGCTCCTCCTCCCTTTGCCACCATCTCCACCTTTTCCTCCTCTCTCTGTTTTTGGTGAGAACTGCTCCTTCCAGCAGCAACAGAGCAGAGGATTAACATCAGGTAGCTGTAAGGCAGTTTACACACACTCACTGAAATACCCTGTCCAAGCCCTCAAACCAACTGCTTCTTGCTGGGGAGGAATGGTTTCCTTCTGCAGCATGCAAACCCCGGCCATGACTGATGCCAGGCCAGACCAGGGGTTTCTGCTTCTCCATGCTCTTCTGCAGCATTCCTGAAACCTACAACCCAACAGCAGATTTGAGGGTGAAAAAGCACCACCAAGCTCAGCTACTCTATGGGAATAAACACAAAAGACGTAACTAGAAATACCTGGGTTGAGAGCAGCTTTCCCAGAGCAAAGACCTCTCTTCAATTGGCTTGTTCACGTAAAAATGAGATCCACACTTACAACCCTAAGGGTTTTCCAAGCAGGAAGGAATATGAATATTATATTTTACCTCTAAAATACACTTGCACTCAGAAATACAGCTCTTTTTTAAAAAGGAAATCCATTACAGAATGATTTACAACTGACTGACAAGATGATGATGATGATGATGACTCTGTAATTATCAGGTCTGATCACTCAAATTACAATTTACCAGCAGACACACAAACTACTTGATTCACAGCTAACATTTTCTTTAGCACAGAATAGGTCCTTCCCACAACAAGAGGGGAGACAGTCAACCTCTATCAGCAACAGCCAAATGTCTGGGAAGAATTCAGAGAAGTCTGCAAGGGGCAAATTTCCCTTCATGTTTGTGTCAAACTCTTCCAGAGGACAGATGACAACCAGGGCTGTGACCAAAAGGCTTTTTCTTTGTGTTCAGAAAGGAACAGCTATTAGACAGGTATAAAGGTATGGCCACGTCTGGGCATGCGTGATAAGTGAGCTCTTTATAAAATCAGTTGCTGAGGTTTTGAATTTCTTTGGTAGATTAATGCTGACTTATGCACAGCATTTAAAATTGCCCTGCACTGCCAAAGCTCTATAAAGGCTGTGCACTTTAGTGTACAAGTAAGTGCATTTGGCGTTACGCCACTATGTACAAAATCATTTTCATGCAGCTGCCAGCAGAAGGGAACTATATTCTTGGACCAGATGTTTTTGTTGTCAGTGCTGCCAAGCACGCCTGGAAACCTCACAGCTGAGAGGTGCTGTAGGAGTGAATTAACAATGAACAGAGCCACAAGATGCTCATGTCCATCTATCAGACGGGGTGTCACAGTCCCCTCTCTCCCTTCCTCCCCCTCTCCAAGCAAGGAAGCTGCCTACAGCCAGCTAATTATTTACCTGCCTCAGAAGAAAAGCTCTTATGCCTCCATCAGGATAAATAAAAGCAACAAGTATTAACAGAAAATATTACACCCCAGCTGCATTTACCCTTAGCTGGGCGGGTGACAAAGAGACCAAGATTAACAGCCAAGAAAATAGGACTGGAGAAAATATAAATGGTCTCGATACTACAGTACGTGTTTGTTTTTGCTGCTGGACTATGAACAGGCTTGCATTTATTAAACGGTATTTCACCTCAAAAATCAGAGCCACTACAGCATCTCACTCTCCAGTTTAAAAACAAACAGCTCAGATCCCAGCCCAAGTCTCTCACTCTTAGGCTGAAACCCTGAGAGCGCTGGCAGGAGCCTGGGGACAGGAGTCCACTTCCCAACCCCAACACTGGCTCCTGGTGAGGCTCGGCTGCTCTTTGTCCTGCTGCCCCTGTAGCTGCAAAGCAGGGGCTCCCACCAGCCCCCGACCTGCCAGCCTTGCCTTGCCTTTTGCAACTGCACCACAACTAGCAAAAGGGACCCTTAGGGCTACAGGGACAAACATAATAAATTGTCGGAGAACTGCTTAAAACTGTGGATGTGTATGCCAGTCTGAATATGAACAAGGGAGCCAGGCACCAATACCCAGGTGCTGATAAGAAGTAAATGAGGTTTATTCAGTCCAAAACTCTCCCTTGACAGGTCAACCCTAAATCAATCACAAAGCTGTCAAGAGAAACCTGAGAGACCACATCACTTCACCCAGAAAGCAAAAACCCTGCACCAGGCAGGGAAGAGGTGACAGCACAACCTCCTCCCCATCCAGGCTGCAGCCTTCCCCAGGGAGGAGAAAGGCAATGCTGCTCCTTTGGGTTTCTGGTGACAGGGTCACTTCTTTGTTCATTCCACTTGCTGGCCATCGCACATGTTCAAAGCGAAAGGCAGCAGAAAAAGGATGTGTGTGTGTGTGTTGTGAGCTAGCTGGGATCTGCTTTGGGGTCTCTTTTCTCAGACAGGCAGTTCAGACAGGCACAGCCCACTCCTGTACCATAAGCCATTGCTAAGAAGTGACGCTCAGCAACTTGACTATAATACAAATGCAGGTGTAGCATGTTTTACTAAAATCCTCCTATACAGGAATAATTTGATCTCCCTCAGAAAGCATATTGGTTTGGTTTCCCCAGCCTCCAGCAGCCACCACAACTCCTGCACCAAATGTGGCCCCAGCCTGCCCAGCTGTGCCCACCCACCACTGTCTGCACGGGAGCTGCATGCAGCTCGAACACCCTGGAGCAGCACTTTCAGTAAGGATAAAATCAAAAGTTGCATGTTTAAAAAAAAGACCAAACAGATGGCCTCTCTTGTCCAGATAAATGGTCTTCTCAGGGACTTTTCCCTTAAAACAAAAGTAATGCTATCACTACTCAGGGTCTCAGAGGAAGATGATTCATGAGCTGAACGAGGCCTGTCATTCTGTGCTCAGGGTATTCACCCTAACACATACGACCATTTTGCACTACGCTAGGACCATAACATGACAAAGTGATGGACTGAAAAAACCTTCCCTTAATCACACCGATTCAAAACTGAACAAAGAGCAACCAACCTAGCCAAAGCATTGTGGAGGTAGGGGGAAGCACTTACATCCAAAGGAGGAAACCTGGATTGTTTGGAGAGCTTCAAAATTGAGGAGGAAATGCTTTAAGGCACCGGATTTGCTCAGAGCAGAGCTCTGTGACAGTGTGTGACAATGAAGCCATACACAAAGGGACAGGCTGCAGCACCCCTGCCAGCTCCAGCTCCACCACCAAGGCAAGAATCCACTGGTTGGTTTGGAAACATTACCAAGCAGCATGGAAGCAGCAGAAATCCCACACACAGCAAATCAGACCTCTCCAACAGCTGGAGAGAGGCAACTAAGTGAAAGACCATGTGTTGTGGAGGTCAGCTTCTGCCAGACTACAGGCATCTGAACAAAGCCCGTCACGGCTGGAGGCTCCTCTCCTGTGGTTTCCTGCAGCCTCATCCCTCCGATGGGCACATGAAGAAATCCCAAAGCCCAGTCAAAAAGGAAAGCCTCACAGAAATTGCTGGTTAAATTGGTTAAGCTTGTCTTTGCTGGTTTACTAACAAATGATGCTCCTCTAGGAAAAAGCCTTTAGCTGCACTCTGGCTGGCATGAATTAAAAAAGAGAGGGGTAGGGGGGTACAGATGAGGAAGAACAAGAAGGCTATTACAAAGATAGCAAAACATAATAATAAAAGAAAAAAGGAAGTTCTAAGGTTGTGGGTGCTTTTTTAAAGAAAAAAAAGAAGAAAAAACCAAAACAAAAAACAACTCTCCACAAATCAGCTCCATCTGTAGTCTCTGAGCATCTGGAGGTTTCTGCCAAAGTGATCAGTAGCAAAGAGCTAGCATTTGTCTTTGAATCACAGCCATTATGTGCTCCAGCGTTCCCACACCGAGAGAAACCAGAGGCGCTCACAATTCTCCCTGGGCTAACGCCGAGCCGCTGATCCAAAACACAAGGGATGACGGCAGTGCATGTGCGCTGCTGCATATAAAGGCAAGGCACGGTGGAAAAAAAGGACATTACTGCTTTTCATGTCCTATAAAACTTCCTCACTGAAAGCAGGCTTGGCTGAGGGCAGCTCTCCAACTCACTGGCAAACCTCTTCAAAGCAAGACATCCAGCTAAGGTTGTCTTTCATACAATACAGCCCCTATTCCCTTATGCCTTTGGTTTGTGAGTAGACACTTTACCCCAAGAGCCATAGTGTGTACAGTCATGCAACAGTCACAAGCCAGTTCTGGCCACCTGTCCCCAACACCGACACTGTGGCACTGGTCTGGAGAGCAGGTACATGCTTGTGCACACCTGCATCCCCTGGTCTCTTCCCTTCAGGGCAGTGCAGGATGCCACAAAACCCTTTATCTGCTATTAGCTGCCCACCAGCCCTACTTGCCTCACACCTGGAGGGCCAAGTAAGGCCCTGTTTTACCATTCATCTTGTAAAGATAATAAAAAGAGCTTAAAAAGGAAAAAAAAAAAAAAAAACTCAGGTGAAATGAGTTCTCTGAATGGAAGATACAAAAAACTGCTCAACACCAGTAAGCTTCTATGGTCTCATAACTCAATGGTCCCTGTTACGTTGCTGTGTATCAGGTTTCAGAAGAAACTTCTGGCTCTTGACATCATGTGGAAGGCAAGAAGGTTTCTCACTCTGAAGCCCTCTGGTGATGGCCAAAAGCACAGCAGTCACACAAGTACTTGCTTTGAGTGCAGTCAAGAGGATATATGTATACAAACACTTGCACAAGAGATGACAGCTCATCAGCCATGCCAGGTCAAGATGGCCATGTCTCCAGAAGCATGTAACAGCTTGTGGAACCATGCTAAGCAGAGTGTTTGTGGATGTTTATCCACACTCTTAGGTAGCTATTTGTCTTCCAAAGGCTGATGAATACCAGTATTTTTTGAATAATCATGGATTAGACCCCTAATCCAAAACAGGCATCCATCCATCATGAGTGGTTCTTAAGACTCAGAAAAAAAAAAATGTAGAAAATTTACAAGAATGTAGGCTTGATACTAGATGTCATCTTTTTTTTTTTTAATCTCAAACACTGAAATACAACTTTTTGGTGTATATTGTACCTTAGCAATAGGCACGATCTCTGTTGTCCACCAAACACACAATTCCTGAATACCTGAGTTTCCAAAATTGTATTCATCCCATGCATCACCAAGCTGCAGAGAAGACCAGTGAAGAAACATCTTCATTTTTCTCTACGAAAAATTCCTATTAACTGCCCGTCAGTCTTCACCCCCTCTGGATCCAGCATTGCCTCAGGGATGCTACTGTGTCAGCAGGTCTTTCCTATGAAACTACAACAATCTGCCCAAACCCACTGATTTGCATTCTTCTGCTTTATCAACCACCTATATGAAATTCACCTGTTAGGAAACTAACTATATTTTTTATATACCTCAATGTGGCAAATCATTGTATCATATGCAACAATGGTAAAATGAGCAGTCTCCCACAGTGAAGTCTGCTCTAACACCTTATATACCTTAAGACCGCATTATTGCCAAAGAAACTGCTGATTTAAATCATACCTAACTAATATCTGGAGGAATAAAATGTGATATCCAGTGAATAAGCAATTCACACAAGCATGCACAGCAAGGGCAGGCTGGGCTTTTGATTCCGGACTTCACTTAAAGCAAACAGATGTCTTTCAGAGGTAGATCTACTTTGCCTACCTGGATTAGCCCACTAAAGGGTTGTTTTCTTTTGCTATTCACTAACCAAAGCACCATTAAACTCAGGATTAACAAGGTTCTTTGCCTGCAAATACGGGGCATGGTCCAAAATGTGGTTCACCTAAGCCAATCTCCCACGGGTCACTGCATGAGAGGCAGCTGGCATCACATCCTCAGCACGTGTTTTTTGGCTCTGCCATTGGAACCGAGCTTGCCACCCAGCAATTCTTTGCTCTGACATTATTCTGAACATTGGAATTAAGAATCAAAATAAATGTTATGGAAATGGTCCAAAGCAGAAAGTGAAGTAATTTCTGAGGCAAGCAAACAAGACTAAAAATAGCCTGTTGCACAGTGGAAAGAATCAGAGGGTGGGGGAATACCTGCAGAAGACTTTTACACTCCATTCTTTTATTCCTGTATCTGCAGGTGTGGAGCACCACAAACAGTCCCTCAGCGACCATCGCAGGTGGCCTAGGAAGATGCATCCAGGCTGTCGGAAAGGCGTCGCAGCCAGCTTCCCCGATGGGTTCACACTTCAAAGGGATGGCTGCTGGGATACATGCCCCAGGCGGCCTCACAGCTCTAACACTGCAGAGATGCTGCTGCTGCAGACCTGCTCCTGGCTGCTGGCTGCCTCTCCCACTCCCTGCCCTGCCTGGCCCCTCTCACCCACCCCCGGCAGCCAGCTTTTGCTGGGGCAAAAACAGTAGAAAGCTAATCTGTGTTCAAAACAAAAAAGAAAATACTTCTTTGCCAGTGGAGCCCTCTAAATGGTACATGAGGAGCTGGGAAAGGGGGGAGGGGGAGAGAGCCGGGGATGCCCCTACAGTAGCAGCCAGACATCAGATTGGCTTTGCTGTATTGTGAAATCACATCTTGAGGGAGAAGTAAATAGAAAATAGTGAAAACCCATAGACACCTATGTCAGGAGGAAGCACTGCTATCTCAACAGGATGCCATCTGAATATTTACAAATAGAAAATGCAACTGTTCCTCCTTCCTTTCCTGCCAGTGGGAGAAATCCTTTCCTGAATTTACATGCATGTTTGTTTGTTTACTTTTGTAGCCATGGGAAAGAGAATGTGTTTGCATTTGCACACTGATCCGTCCATTTTTACAAGAACAGTGCAAACTAACAATTTGTGTTCCAAATCAAGACTGGGCTAGGTACATTTCCCAAACTCTTCCCAAACCAGAATTGAGGAGCAGCAGCAATTCTGAAATAGGAACTGACATCACCCTCAGGGTCTCAAATTTGAGTGGCGATTTGTTTGCTCTGATCTATAAATCAGTGCAACTCTCATTTTATAATTGACTCAAGGCCTCCCATTTGAACAAATTGTTGCAAATGGGCACAGCAAGAGAAGCAAAGAGAAAAATTCAGAGTGAAAAACAACTAACTCATTTATAAATAATGGGTTTTTCTCACAGGCTCAAAGAGAGGAAACACCAATAAATGCTAGAGAAAAGGCCGCTGAGGTAAAATACGCAAGAAACAAATAAAACCCTCCTTAATGGTGCTGCCTTTGCATCACTGTTTCCACAGCAGTGACTCACAGCTGCCTGGCTGGGAGGACAGGTTAGCGCAGGGGAAGCCAAGCAGCCAGCAGCCAGCCATGGGGATGCTCGCCCTCCCTGCTGCCTGTGGTCTCTTGGCCCAATTCCATTCAGTAAAATACACCACATAAGAAAATTATTTTCAGGAATCATGGACACTCTCCTGTCTTGCTCTTGCACACAGAGCCAAGGTGCTTTGCCAGACTGGTAACTGTTATCTGAAGGTCCGTGGACTGCTGCATTTACACTAGGATTTCCACTTAATTCTTACCAGCTCTAGAATCAGACACTAAAATTTAGTTCGGGAAGAAGGAGCTACAATGGAAAATATCCCTGCTCTAGTGAAGCACTGCAGAAACAACTCATACACCAACCAACATGCAAAATATCGAAAGTTTATTTTTGGAACTGACCCCTCCACAAGGCAGAGAGAGAGACGCTTGTGAAGGCCCCCATTATCCTGCAGAATTAGGTGCAAAAGAGAGCAGGCTGATAAACTCTCACCACATCTTTTGCACCAGTGACGTGCTGGGTAAAGAACCTACTATTTTACCTGGTGGATGTGAGGCAAAACACAACACCAATGTTGCTTGCTCTCCACACAGGAACAGTAGCTTCTGCTGCTGCTAACTCCCTCACTTCTCACAGACACACCCGTTCAGATCAAAACATTTGAGAAATAAAACCTGACATGAAAAAAATCAACAGGGAATCATCAGAACAAAAAGATGCCTCTTTGGCCAGACTCCCATTGGCCTAATCATGCTTGAAGCAGGGTCTTACTAAGAGAGATGGCACAGAAAGAAGAGCAAAACTAAACCATGTGCTTATTATGAAGCACCACTCTTTACAATTTAATGACAACACCTTTGCACTTTTATTTAACAGTAGAAAAATGTTCTCTGCCAGAGAGGCTACACAAAGCACACTCAGTGGGCTTTAATCCCTTTTGGATTAAACCTATCTAGAGGAATGTACACAGGACCCTTGTTGGAAAGAACTTGAGACACTTCTAGGCTCAAGAGACAAACAGCATCTTCTCCTACACTGATCAGCCAAACTAGTTTACACAGCATCTTCAAGGCTCTTTTAATGCTTAGCTCAGCCGTGTGCCTCCAATTGCATATTTAAGAGACTAGACACAGGGGCAGAAGAACACTTTCCTGTTAGGCACAAGGGGAGCATTTACCGTGGTTACAAGCCAGCTTAGAGTACAATGAATTCCCAGTTCCTTGAGCATTAGCACTTGCTGCCATAATCTCTAGATTTAGGAGCTGGGCTTTAAGACTGTATTTTAGCCAACAACTCCCTACACAATTACTCAAACTGCATCTTGCAAAAGGACACTGTCAAGGGACTCAGAGCAAACCATTTTGTCTCATTAAATGCTGGAGAATAACATTGCTATTTTAGATTTATATATACATATGCACATGTTAAGAATGAAAAAGAGGAGAGAGATCATGCAGGATAATCCCAAATGTACAAGACTATTTGTGGACCCATAAACTAAAGCAAGAACCAAAGGGAGATTCTAAAATGCTTAAAAGTAGATTGCATGTGCTACCCTGCACACATTCCTATAGTTGCAGCACTCACTGGAAAGTCAAGCATTATAACTTTTTCTTAAAAAAACAAACAAAACAAAACAAACAAACAAAACAAAAACCACAAACAAAAAAAGCCCTCCTGATTTACTGCAAAACAGTGGCCAGCTGACTGATAACGGACAGTGGCTAAGGTCTGCCTACCATTCCCAAAGCAGAGGCTATAAATTTCAGCCTCTCCCTCCTCCACACAGCTTGCCAGTATTCACATAACTTGTCAGGACTTTGTATCTTTGGAATTTTTCCTCATCATCAAATTTGGCCAAAGTTGGCCAGCAGATCCAAAAGGTAATTGGTGGAAAAGCAGACAGGACACAGGCAATATTGCCAAGAAGCCTCATTTCCTTAGGAAGTCAAGATAAAAATACGGAATGTCGCAGCAAAAACAGGAGGAGCCCACGGGCAGGTGTGGTTTATGAAATCACAATTAAAAACAGTCAAGGAAGATTACATTTCAAGCACATATAGCCCCTTTAACAAAAACAGAAAATTAATTCCCCTGTCTTTGATCCTAATGCCCAAACCAAATTTTCAAGTGCACCTCTGAAAGACAACAGCTTATACTTGACCTAGGATCTCTTGCTTGACTATTCAGGTAGGAGGAATATGCCACAGACACAAGTTCAGCCTAGATACTTGCTAAAATGAAAGCACAATGCTCCGTCACAATCCCTGTTCGTTTTGCTCTGCCCAAACTGGCAAGAGCACACATGCTTTAACACTATATTGACAGGGTTGCCTTGTTTCCCTTGAGTAGACAATGTGTCTGATTCACCAGGGGTTAATTGAGCTGTGCTGCATGTCTGACAGAAATGATACAAAATGCAGCCCTGTACTTTTTGCTGTTATCTGCACATAAAACATTTGTTTCCCATCAGAACTCAAATCTCCTCAGACACCTCAAACAAACAGACCTCAGTGCTTGGGAAGGCAGCAACAAATCGCCCGCATCAAGGCCACCTGCACAAATGCTCCCCTTGGCTCAGAAGAAATGCTCCATCACTAGAACTTGTGCACACTATTACTGCTCAAATTCACGTCGGTGCAGGTATGGCCAGTAGGTTAAATATCACAACTGTGAAAGTATCTGCATACTACCCACACTAAGCCATCATCACTGTTAGCATTAGGGTCTAGATTTCCCTAACATAGATACATGCTACCAGTCATTCACATACATATGAAATCACACTGTCATTAGTGACTGCCTTGTCACTGTTAGCAGGTTTCCAGATTACTGCAGGTACCAAGCCTAAGGACTGAAGAAAACCAGGCACAGGATTACTTTTAAATGCATGAGTATTGCCCACTTGGACTGGTAAACAGTGCCCAAAAGCTAGAATTCAAGCACCTGTCCTGCTCATTACAGTGATGGTAACAGACGTCAATAGCTCACCTAGATGACTTATCCTTTCCTTCTGAGTGTGTCAATGCAGTTGCACCATCAGACCAAAGGGAAGACATTTTTGAAGAAACAGTCCAGACTTGTACAAAGAGCTCAAGACATGCAGAAAAATCTTCTTAATACGCAATCCTGCCCTTCTGCCAATGGAAGTCAGCTGTAGCCTACACAGCCTTCTAGTTTCCATTATGTTCCAGTACTAAGCATGTGTTCTCACATACTGATGAGCAGTAACAGATCTCAGTGCCACAGATGAGGAGCATATCCTGAGCATCATCTGTTGTGCTACAGCAGAGTGTTATCTGGTTCTCTTACAGCCAGGTAGGCAAAATTTTAAAGCTGTCTCACTAAAACAAGGAGATTCTTCTGTGCTCCAAACTACCGCAAAGTTCCTTTTATGTGGCCACAAATTTAGTCTGTGTAATCTAAACCACATTGCGATTTACAGAGCACCAGCAAAACATTTTCTGCTAGACAAGACAAAAACCTTGCACATCAGACCTGGCATAAGCATACAGATGAGGAGAAGGCAGAGGCAACACCGTTTTCTTTGCACTTTCTTAACACGGTGATCCATAATCAACCTTGAGTATGAAGCCATCTCTTGGCCTCAGCTGAAAAGCCATGCAACAGGAATACTACTAAATGAGCATCATGAAGCCTTCACAGTCAAAGCACTTTTGCTGTTGAAAGATAATAGATGCTGGTGGGGCAGCAATGGTGCCCTCAAGGACCTTCCTGGCAAAAGGAAAGCATTTGTTTCTTCCAGCCTTGAAACAGTCAGGTTCCAAAACAAGCATGTTAAAATATATAGAGCAGTATGCCCACAAGGACAACCAACGAATAGGCTGTGCATGCAAACAGTCTTCCACTCAGGAGGAAATCCTGCACTAAGAAGAAACCGTATGCTGAAAAAAGTAGATAGAGAACCAAGCATGTATAAATGTTTTAAATCTCTTTTTCTCTCCTTGTTGCCCATTTTTCCCCCAATCACACATTATCAGTGTAAAGTTGCTCTTTGCTGGGACACAGCAGCGCAGAGCCTTGGTGCTCAACACCAGTTCTCTCCAGTTAATCCATGTTGTGTATCATCTCCCAAGCTGCTTGGAAACAGCCATGGCTTTCTGCTCAAACCACATACGGTGCACCCTATTCAACCTCCCTCTTGCAGTTGCATCAAATCTGACATCCTCCCCTTCCCAGATGAGCTTCTCCAGTGCAACAGTCTTACTAACTACCCCAGGACTCAGATGAAGAGAGTGAAAGTCTGTCCTTTATCCAAACTGGTGCCAGCACTGCTCCAGGAAAGTTTCTTGGATCATGTCCAAAAATTGCAGAACCGACTCAAGCCAGGTGCTAGATGTATTTGCCTTGCTGGGAGATAAAAGTCTCTGCTCCTTGAATGAATGTGAGGACAAAAGGCTCTCCAGAGTTACATGTTGCTCTACTCTGAGTGTGAGCTGGCAGGCTAAGCACTGCTCTGCCACCCAAGGACAAGGGCACTGTGACCTGCTGGACACCATGAGCCCCCATGCGAGGTCCTATGCATAGCTGTCATGCTGAAGACAGACAAGATGACTTCTGCATGACCCAAACAGGGATCTCGCAGAAAAGCAAGCAGCATGGAGCTGACAGGAGCGGCTGCAGAGCCTGGTCCCACAGAGATGTCAGCCAGCACCACAATCCTGCCAGCACTGCAGGGCTGAGCCTCCTGGCATCAGGGCCATGGTGGTAAAGCAGGGAGAACTGTGCCAAGCTGCTGAGCAAGGACATGCAGCAGAGGTAGGTGCAGGATCTCAAATTAAGGAGGAGAACAGTAAGTTACACAAATGCCCTGCAGCTCAAAAAAGGCTGCCCCGCTGGCTGCAAGACTATTGTAGCTCTTTCTGACCTCCTACCAAAGCAGACATTACAGCTCAAGGGACCACTCTGTCTGGCTCTGTTCTCCTCTGAACTGTAATAGAAAGTTCCAAGCAACCTTTTTTTTCCCCCTTCTCCTCCCCACCCCCCCACCCCTTTTTCTTTTGTTTTGACCTAAACCCTCAAAGAGATCAGAGGTTAATCAGCTTCAGAACAGACTAAGCAGAAGGGCTGTCCACATTGTAAATATCTTTCCTATTTATTCCTTTTCCACAGAATTTCTGTGTTTCACCAGGTAACTGTTTAACCAAAGACTACAACATTTTGTACAGACTAGCAGTAAGCAACCTCACATTTGAGGGACAAGCAAGCAGGGTGCCAATACTGCCCATGGGAACAATCTGGATTTTTCGGTCCCTGATCCATTTTCCCCAATTCACAAAAAAAGGAAGGGATATGATAAAGGCTTTTGGTAGCTCTACTGGCTTCAGGTTTGCTTGCTTTGGCTAACTTCACAGTAAGTACAGCCATGGACTGGTATGTAAGTACTTTTATCAGGCAGCTGCACTAAGCCAGGTAAAGCAGTGCATTCATGTCTCCACACTAAAAGGTCAGCCCATATTCAGCTTCTTCAGACTGGCTTAATTCAGTTCTGTTGCACAGTGCTGAGAGGATCAGGATCTGCATTTCCCAGCCTTCTAGAGTGAGGCATCAACTTTGTAATTTTCTTCCCTTCAAACAAATCAAAATCCACAGACTGTCTATGGGTTTCCATGAAAAAAATTAAAAAAAAAAAAAAGACACCCCCCCACATAAAAGCGCAAACTTTTGGTGTTTATTATTTTTGTTTTCTCTTCCTTTTGTTTGCTTGCATGTGTGGGAAAACACACACATTTTTATTTATCTGCAGTGTTTCTGCAGACCACTTTTGGGATGCCTTATGGATGATGGATAGATCATCCATATGATCGCAGTTTATAACACCACGTAGGCTGTAAGACAAGAGACTCACAAGAATCTAAGTGACTTGCCTACTGCAACAGAAAAAAGCAGTCAGTAGAGTTAGGAAGATGGTAATTAATAATTCGGGTAACCTTTCCTGTCTAGGTACAGGAGATGTGCCATGTTTCTCTACAGGCCTGGAGGTTTTGGTTTGGGGTTGTTAATTTTTCTGCAGAGCACGTACAGAAAGGGCAAGACAGGCAAGCACTGAAAGCAATCCAGCTTCTTTCATACATCAGCAGGATACAGCATCCAGTTGTTTACTTAGCATAATTTTACACAGACTAGACTGGACAAGTCATGAAACACTGGGCACAAGAGCTGAGAAATGCTGCTATTAAAAAAGGCATGCGGAAAACTTTCCCAAGGGATGCCAAGAGTGTGTGTGGGAAGAGGTAGGAGGAAGCAGCAGCAGCATCAGGGGTTATAACAAACAGAAACGAAGCGATTGTGTTTTTCCCTCAAAATCAGCTACTAAACCTTTCAAAGAGAAAAGCATCGCTGGAAGGGGAACACAGGAGTAACACTGGAAACAACCATGCAGCTGCAAAGAAAGCCTCCAAAACAGTTAAGCAGAATCAAGCCATCTGTTTAAGGTCTAATGCAAGTTAACAGCTTAGATGCAGGCAGATTTGCCAAGTAAGCTTTGCTAAGGTTTTAAATGTTACTTGCTTCGCAGGAAAATGGATTCTTCTAACTAAAACAGTGACTGCCAAATCTTACAGCATACTTGTGTTGTTGCATCTGATAACATCAGTCACAGCTCACTTGGTATGCTACAGTGCCGCACACCAGCGCACAGCAAGGAGCTTAAGGCAACCTAACAGCAGGGTCAGCGAGTGGAAGGGGTCAGCATGGACTGAACACAGCCTTCTCCAAAACAATGCCCCAAAAGGAACAGAGATCCTACAATAAAAAGATTAAAGACAGACTACAGGAATCTCTCCAATCGTGCCTCTCCCCACAACACACAGGCAGCCTGAGAGTCATCCTACATATGTACATTTTGGAAAATAATTTTTAAAGCATGTACATGCTGATTGTTCGTACTGTTCCCCTTTTACGGTCATTGGGCTCATTCCAACAACAGAATAGCTGTCAATTGATGTCAACTGGTGGTTTTTTGGTTTTATTCATTCTATGCTCCAGTGAAATTTTTTCACCCTACACGTGCTCTAGCTTCGCCTTCAGAAAGCGAAAATAGGGCCTACATATGCACCATTATGTAGGAAGACTTACAGATCCTGCAGATCTTACAGTTCCTTTAGTGCTTGCTTTAGTGCTGTAAATCTAAAGATCTATAAAGATCCACTCAATCTTCTGAGTCTTTTCTTAATTTGTTTAGAGAGGAGGAAAGTGGAAGAGACAGGAAAGTTTTATGCACATCAACACCCCCCTGTTTCAGGCAGCAGTACTAACTAGTCATAATATATTCAAAGATCAAGCTGATATCTTCAGCCCACCTCCTCTTTTCTCATCCTTACCACCATTCTTTTCAAAATTAAAATCTGAAGAGAAAACCACAAGAAAAGCTGAGAAGGATGAAGAGCATTTCCACAGCGCCATGTACATTACAGAGCTGTAAAGTTTCTTTTGGTGTCTCTAGTTGGAGGTTATACTGCCTTGTTTTCTTCACGCCAACCAAAACGTCTAAGGTAAGCCACCACTCTGACTTTGACAGCCCTCCCATTTGGGTGATCAAAGCTTTATAGCCCAGAACTGACGTAACCTTGCTGATCCTGAGCAATGTGTGAATTGCAGAACTGAGGGCTTCAAAACTGAAAATTTGGGGTGTGCCCACAGAGCATGCCATCACGTTAGGCTTTCTACCTTGTTAAGCGTTTGGCAAGGCAAGCACTGGATCAGAGGTATCCCAGAAGAAAGCCTTGTGTCTGTTCTCAAGGCAGGTTAGACAACACAGATATCCTCTACGGCAGTACTTGTATTTAAGCAGAAAGGCATATCGCTGCCAGTAAAGCATGCACAGAGGCACAAAGCACCTAGAGCTTCAGTAGCCGCTCATCAAAAAAAAAACACAATTTCAGTTTTGTGGAATTTCCCACTCAAGCCTCTTTCCCCAAGGGCATGAACACAGTGTTACCATTAGCTTACCAGAGCAGTTCATCTAACTGTAGCTTGTGAAGCAGGCAGAGATGGTAAATTTGAGGTTGTGGTTCCTTCAGCACTTCTTTCAGGACAGTGCTGAGGGTGGCAGTCACTGCCCCCTCTGTCCCCACATTCTCTCCTCCCACCGACCCCATAAGCTGTGGTGAGCTAGAACGAGGATGCAGCTGCACAGTCCACCAGCAGAAGGAGGCGTTCATGAAACCATCCCTTGAGGAACCGAAGCCATGGCTTGATGATACGGACATCTCTACCAGCAAAGTCAATTTGAGCTACTGCCCTTTCTCCCCCATGGCTGGCAGCAGCTCTTTTCCAGTCTCATGCCACCTTCTTCACAGCGACGGCACAACTGTTTGTAATGTCATGCGCTAAACTAGATCAATGAACCGATCCAGGTTATAAATAACCAGGGGAAAGAGAGAAGTGAGAGTATTTTTAGCTTAGAACTGGGGCCTGTTCACTGATCCAGGTCACCATCTGGCCCTGGGGCAGTTGTGCCGGCACAAGTGTTGAGAAACAGGCAAGGAACCAGTGAGCAAGAGTGGATGGGAATATCCTGTGCCCACATGTGCCACTGAGAAAATGGTACATGTAACAGTATCACCCATGCTTGGTCTTAGCAATAATATCATCCATGCCTGGTGTTAAAAAGTTGAGCTGACTTAGCAGGACTTTGAAGAATTTACATCACATTTTCAGCCTCTGCAGACTCATTACTTTGAAGCAAAAACACATGAGCTTCACTGGTAGGAATCACAACACTTCTAAGCTGCATGGGGCTAACATCTCCAAGCTCCTCCCTCTGACTGCCCTTCATCCCCTAAAAAAGCATGAGTTTGTGAGATAAGATAGACCACGCCAATATACCACTAGTTTTTCAAAACCAGCCAAAAATTACAAAAACTTTCAAAACACAAGCCATCTCCTGCAACATGAGCTCAGCCATACTATATAGCATTTTCCAATTGTTTTCTTTTTGCTGTGCAACCTCTCCATTACAACTGTTTGTGATTAATATACGCTATTAAAAACAGAGGGAGTGTGCAGTACAGCCAGTCTTAATGTTATGGAAGAAGCCTTTTGCTGTGCACAGTCCAGCAAGCTGCCCTGCATAAAACTGCTGCACAAATGGAAACATTTGCTGTGCAAAGAACATTCACTGTGTGTCAACTCACCTTCATTCTTCTCTGGTTTGTCTGCTTGTTAACTGCAGCGAGAGCACTGCCTCCTCATGAAGGCAGCCTTTGAAAATCTCCAGCTGAAAATTGCTTTTTATCAGGTCATCTTACAAAGCAAGAATGTCTAGCTCTTGGCAGACACAACAGCTTAAGTTAGAGAGGGGCAGTCACAGTGCCCATCGATCAGAAAGAGATTCAGAGATATGACTGAAGTCCTATCAGTTGACCTAACCCTGCCTTCTTGTTTTCCTCCCTCTCCTCTCTGCTTACCCATTACAGCCCAGCCACTCGCCTAGGAGCTTGTCTCCAAGGCCATTTTTACTTGTTGGCACCTATATACACACACTAAAATATAAAACATTTTGCAGCAACACCCTTGTAGGAGTTTTGCTTAATATAACCAGCTTGCCAAAGACCCCTACTATGTGCAACACACATGCATCAGCGTGTTTTTCCTCCTAATACCTATATGAGATTGAGGAGTTCAGCAAATAAGATGCTTGGTTTGAAGAGGTGCAATTCCTCAGAACTGTGATATCAGTCAAGCATTGCAGGTATCACAGAGGAGGATCTCAATGGATTTTAAATATGAAGCTGTTGTTGTTCATTTGTGGATATAACTCTATAAAACACAAATGGAATCAACAGGGAAAACCCCATGCTTTTCCTGATCTGTTTTGAAGACATAATTTAAACTGTTTTTTGAACAGCATAAACTGCAAGACATCTAAGGATTCAAATATAGTCATATATTTTTTATTTCTTTGGCTGGATTAATTCCTCATCGTTCCCATCTAAAGCTCCACAGTAAATCCCCCTGGGTCAGTTACAACTACTACTTTACACTGCTGAATTCTGCCAGCAGTCTGCTCATCATTCCTGCAGATGTTTCTGCTTTTAGGCTTCCTGGAATTTTATTGGACCCATTCCTTTGAATAAACGTATACCCTTTGTAGGTTGCAAATGCACCAGGGAAACCACTGTCCTCTATGGCAAGGAGCCTCCTCACCTTCTTTTTCGGTAAAATCAAGATGGTACACTTAAGAGAAAAACTGTGGGAAGCGAGGAATCTGACTTTTTTCCCACTTCTGAGAAATTTCTGAAAGGGGGCTATGTGTGCTTATGCACCTGGGACCAGCTAAGCAATTTGTGAAGGCCAGAGGCCCCTGCACACAAGCACATAGAAAATTCGTAAAGGGCAGACAGGCTCGAGAGGTCAGGTCCTGCAAACAGAAAGCAAATGTTCACATGGAAGGACTATGCCCTTCAACATAAATACAAGGTAAGTCATATGCCACCTCTCATTATTAGATTTTACCTGTATTACTAATAAAGCAGAATGTTCCTCTACTCACCTCAGTAACATCCATGACTTTGATGGCTGCCAGCTGACCCGTTTTGACATGCCGACCCTGCATAAGAGAGAGAATCATCAGCGCCAGCATCTCACCAATCCCTTCAATACAAACAGAACAAAACATTCAGACAAGAGCTCCAGCGACTGGGTTTTCCCAAACCATGCTGGACCCTTCTGATACTTCGTATGAAAAAACAACAAATACTCTAAATGGCTAAAAAAAAAAAGGTTATTTCTAAATTTTTCTTATACAAATCTTAGAATCCATTTCTTTTTCTCCACATTAAAAGGATGATTATCAAGATTAAGCAAAGATTACATTCACACCTTCCCTTCTATTTACTTTAGCAAAGCTCATTGTCAGTAACAATAGTTTATTAACATGCCAGAATAGTTAAACTCCATGTTTTGCATGTTTTATTTCTATGCATCAGTGCCTAGCACCAGGGTGACATATTACTAGGTAAACACAAGCATACTTAGGGCATTGCAAAAGGACATTTCTCTTTGTTTTGATCTTCACTAGTAAAACAAAGCGAGGTATCTTCAAGAGATGCATCAGACCTGCAATAGCTCTCTTCGCCTGTCTCACAATAGCTAGACAAGAACAAGACATTGTCTCCTTTAACTACACCACCATAAGGGTATGGTTTCTCAGTACAGCTGGAGCTGAATTAATACATCCCAGCTCCTGCCGTGGAGAGATCCTACCCTTCCTTCCCCTGCCTCCCTCCAGCCTCCTGTCACAAATTTCTCTGGGGAGCACTGAGCTCCTTCTGGCACTCATTGGATCATATGATAAGCTGATTGAGATCACTAAAATGGCAGAAAGTTAGCACAGAAAAAGCAAACTGCAGGGTGGGGCGAAGGATTGCAGATCAGGAAATCAAACTGGTTTGCTCTGCAGTCAGCGCAGAGCCAGAGCTGGCAGGAGGCAGACCGCACGGCTGGGAGGGGAGGCAGGCAGCACCACGGGCCCCTCCAGCAGTGGTGGGCTGTAACACGCCTCAGCTGACTTCTGACAAAAAACCTGTTTTTCTCCAGTATGTTTTTACACAAGGTGGGGCCGGCTCAATTAGCTGTTCTGTATTTTTTTTTCTTAACAGGCACTTAGAAATGGCCCTAGTATTGGTATTTTTCAGCTCTCCACTTAACACCCAGCAGTCTGCCCTGAGACTTCCAGTTAAACAGCCTGGTCTCCCAACACCCTTCACAAGCATCATTCCCAAAGGCTCTTCTCTGAACCAGTCAAGCTCTGCAGCAAGAGGTATGCCCACTACATTTCCTCACTTTCATCACAAATAATGATAAAACACACAACAAAACATTTCACTAATGTCGCAGTTCCTCTACCTTTCTCCTCACCAATTTCTAAGTTTCCTAGGCAGAAACCTTTATGTAGCATCCACTATAGCTGATGGACATCAGTAGTGGGTTTTTCCCCTGGGCTAACTTCTTAACCTCTTCACAGACTCTTTGAGACTGGCACCCCAGAACTGAAGCACCCCAAACCACTAGTCTCTTTGGAGAAATTCTGACCCCACACCTTATGATGCCCTCCATGGAAGTAATGGCCAGGCAACGCTGGTGCATTAGAAAGGATGAAATACTGCAGAACTCACAGCCTCAGCTTTCTTTCACAACTCTCGTGCTGCGCTCTCCCCTTATTAACCAATCCACATGCTTTCTATAAATAAATTACTGTACCCGGGCTTCTGCCGGCTCTGTAAATTCTCTTTATGGCATGCATTTCTTTTTACAGCCTGGTCTTAAGCTGGTTTCAATTTTGAAACAAAGTTAGGGTCATAACATGTGTGCAGCGGCCAAGCCTGACCTCACCTTGACCTTACTACTTCTTGAACCAAAGCCTTTCAGCAAGCCCAGGAGAGATGCAACTCCAATTTCCCACCCTGGACCTCTGCCTAATGACAAAAGCCTGTGGTCTTCTCTTCAAGATTTACTATCCCACCAAGGGAGGAGGGGAAAATGTTTTACATCGAGGTGGAAAAATGCCTCCTCTAAGCTCCGTCCCTCTTTTCCACAGCTCTGTGGAAGGAACTAAAAGGCCCAAGGGCATGGGGAAGCACAGTTTGAGGTACAAAAGGAATATGCTAAACGTAAGAGAGGAAAAAGGACATCTCAGAGGACAAAAGCTCATAATACTAAGGAGGGCTGAGGAAGAAGACACTTTTCAAAAAACCAGTGAAATACCATTCCACTGTTCATTCTGCAGCAAAGCGGGGACACTAAAATGGTGGCAGAACATACTCTAAGCAGAAAAAGTGGTACACAGAAAAGTAGCAAGACATCCACAAGATGCCACATATTTTATGGAAATTTTGTTCCATTTGTCTTTTTAGATCTACAAACTACTGGTGGGCTTGCTATTTCCAGAGAGAAGCCTGAAATTTCCCAGGGCTCAGCTTCACAGCTTTTCTCAAGATGACGTTCCTCCTTGTGAGACTGGCCCACTCGGGATGACTAATGCGCGCCAGCCCAGCCGCCCTTCCCCGGCAGCTTTACGGGATCCTGCTGGTGCCTCCACTAGTCCCTGTGAAAACCTGGGCCACGACAGCTACTGCAAAGCGCAGCGATTGCTCGTGTTTCACTTTGCTGTCTCTGCAGCGGAGATGGGAAAAGCTTCTCCATAACCCTCCTGAGGGACTGGAAAGCAAGGGAACTGCAGACTGTGGGAAGTGTGGGCTGCTCAGTATCCCAGGCCAAATTTAAACCCTGGTCATTTCAGAATATTGTTTAAAATTACTCCAAATTCCTTTTTCATAATGTATGCAGCATTCACATTCTAAGCATCTACATATATGGGGGGGGCTGCATGACTTTAATTTATATGAGAGAAGTAAAAGGACATTTTGAAGCCACATTCTTTTCATTAAAATCATTTTTAGAGAGAGGGGGAAAAGCAAACATCACAAGCACAACACATAAGCATGAGCAGAGTTTTTGTTTGTTTATCTGCTTAACAGCTCTGCTCAAGAACAGACTTGTCAAACTATTAGCATGCTGGTATAATTTTGCTTGCAACATGAAATGGCTAAGCATTCTCATTTCGGAAACCCATCTTCAGATTTTCATAGCCAGCTTCTGCTTCAGAAAAATTTGTCTGCATTAAAAATAATTATAATAAAAATGCAAAGTGGTTGAATGTGACGAAAGAACTGCAGAAGTCGTAGATGGCAAAAACCCTCTAAACTCAGTCTCCTGGGATTAAAATTTATTAAAATCCAACTCCCAGGGCACTTCGTAAATGTGGTAACCATTAAGGCCCCCATCCAGACACCATCTCAGCAACACCGCCAGCTAACACTCCGGTGGGACAGCATTTTCCTTGCAGAATAAGGCCCCTGCCTCTGTGTTGTGTGGAGTCGAAGCCCCTTGGAGTGTCCCAGGTTCCCCCCTCCCCAGGGCACCATAGAGGTTCTTGCAGCTTTGTTTCAGCAAATTGTCAGTAATTACCATCCATGTATCTGAAAAACATCACGAGATCGCACAACGTGCATGATGACTGAAAACAGCAGTTTCTTAAAATATTGCTAGATGCCAAATAGCAGAGGCTGGGGATCACAGCATACCTGTCCCTTGTCCAGAAAGTTAAATATGCAATGAAGATGACAGCAACTCAGATACACCTTGTTAAGCATGATGACTGTCTCCAGAGCCAACAGACTGAGGAGGCTGCAGAAGTTGCACTGTGTAGTAGCATCAACAGGTAGTAAAGGCTATATCATCCCAGGAGTGGAGTTTACCAGGTCTCGGGGTGGGGGCCACAACACAACATCAACATTGTCAGCTGAGCCTGGCTCCCACCCCCATGGAAAAGAGCCCACCAACACATTCCCTTCCTTAGACCATTGGTGGGCTTGGCAGTGTTAGCTTTATGGTTGGACTCAATGATCCTTAAGGTCTTTTCCATCCTAAATGATTCCATGATTCTATGTTAAGATCTTATCAACCAAGATTTCCAAACTACTTGTTGTTTCTTATGCATCCTCCCGCCTTTCTTTTCATGCATTTACTCATATTAAAGCACTTGTTTATCCTCCCAAGGAAGCAACATAACAATATTTTTGAGACTGCTACTGCACCATTCTATTTTTAAATGGCCTGTTGGAATGAGCAAGTCAATGGAGCTGCGCCTTCTGACCCTAAATCTTGTCCCATTTCTTCCCATGCGGATGAGAAAAAGTTCATCATATATGGAGTATTTTAAAATACAGCTCTTAGCAACACAGCAACACTGCAGCATTTAACTGGATCTTAAACTGAATCCACTACTTAAGCATATTTCCAGTCATGTCTGATAGCAATATGCTGTTTATTTCTCATCTCAGTGGGCTTTATGCATATTGAAAAGCAGAGGGGACAAGGGGAATCCTTAATAGACTGCTAAGATCTGCAAAACATTATAAATTTCAAGCTTACCCACACTCTTCAACTCAGTTAATACACCTACTTCTTGCCTCTTTCTTCTTCTGCACACATTATTACTGCAAAACTTTTGTTTTGGAAAGGTTCAAAGGCAAACAGTGTTATGTGCTGGTTTTCATGGTGCTTTTTTTTTCCCTAAGATGTCTTAATGTTATCAAAGAACTATGCAAATTAAATGCAAAAGAAACCCTATCAGCTCATTTACCTCCTACCCCCTCCAAAATTATCCAAGATACATAATGCACAGAAATGTTATTCTCCTACTAACACAGTTTCTGACCTGTGTATTAATGTGCCTTTTGGGGGACTGTTCCCAGAAGCTTGCCTCCCAGCTAAATGGCACAGAAGTAGAATATGGAGCATCACACACTGAGGAAGGAAGGCAGCATGCGTGACTCAAGACTTGCAAGCTTGGATTATCTTGTGCACTGTACTATACACAATTAACCAACCTCTGAGCAACCTACACTGACAGTTGTAGAAAGAAAAGCAACTAAATTGAGAAAAAAATCTAATTCACGTTTCAGTTGCTACAATGTACATAGAGGCAGCAGGATAGATTTAAACACGCTATAAAATGAAAACTCACTGTAGTACCACCTCTAAGCAGTGCTGTACAATTCCCCCATGACAAAATCAACTTTTCAATTTGCTTCTCATTTAGTTGGCTCTAAACTCCTACCAGCCTGAGGCAACAGGCCATGGTGCAATACTCCACTATTAGGTTGCACACACCAGTGCAATAAATGATACCTTATTATTCCAATGCATGTTTACCATCAGTTCTTTTTGTCATTTGCCAGCATAGAGAGTTGCAGATCAACCAGCTTTGCATTGCGAATACTTGGACTCTTACACTTCTTCCTACTCCCTGGAAAGACTAGATCAAACGAATAATAAAATCTAACATGTTCTTAAGTAGAAGGTCTACCTAGTTGCATTTGTAGCCAAAATAATGTTGCTCCTACTGATACATCATTCTGTAAGCTAAATAATCATAACCTCCAGTGATGGAGATAAATTTGTAAAAAGGGGGTAATGTTTGTCTGCCATGGAAGCTCCTTCTAGAATAAATATCAACAAACAACCTCAGTACAAAAGCCTGGCAAATCACTGCAGAAACACACAAGAACCAAAAAAGGCCAACATCAATGTTCTTTCTTCCTGTTAGATGACTTCTAAACCCAAACCAAGCAGAAGCTATTAAAGACTCCCACTGTTTAAGTCAAAGGCAGGACAGGGTTCTGTGTTTTCCCTCTGTCTAACTCTTGACATCAGATGCCTGGAAAGCAAAACAGAAAACAATATACTTTCTACCCTACTCTAGATATCCACAGGCTCACTAGCTGTCTATTGAAGAAATAATAATGACAATTTACTCATGCATAGTACTGCATTCTGTGAAGTGTGAAAGACACACAGTTATTATCAGTCCTGTACTTCCAGGGTCAGAGTGAAAACATGTTACCTGCTAAAAAAAAATTATTTTTTACTTCGATTGCTACTTTCCTGGTAGCTTTCCCACTCTGAAAGACGCTGAACATACATTACCAAGGCACTTCTTTCTGCCAAACAGCTCATTGCCTAAACAGGAAAAAGGAAAAGAAAGGGGAGGGGGGAAAAAAGAAGGGGGAAAAAAAAAAAAAAAAGGATAGTGGGAAAACCATGGCAGAAAAACCACATTCTAACTTTCCCAGGATTGCAACAGGTCAATGGCAGAGCTCAGTTAGGAGACATCTCTGCTGACTCCCAGCACCCTGCCCAGCGGTCAGCTAGCCTCACTGATCAGCAGGAGATGTTTTTATCTGATGGGAGAGGTCAGGAAAAGAACTGCAATGGAAGACAACTCTCTTGCCACTCTACCTGGGAAACAATGCCAATCTCCCATAGGACCTTTGACAGATTTGCCTAAATGAGGCCTGATGATTACGCCCATTTCAGTTCGCAGCCATTGAGACACATGATTGAGCAACAGATGAAAAAAAGCTGCCAAAATAAGGGGGTGTTGCAGGGGAAGGGGAAGGCAAGAGATCTAGCAGTGGTGCAGTTTAAGAATGGCTGGCCCTTCGTTACCCAGTCACGCCAATCCCAGTCCAATTGGGATCCCCCAGGGCAACATATTTCCTGGCTCAAATGACACAAAACATTCATTCCCTTATCAAGCAGAGCTTACAGATTCCCCTCTTCCTTCTCCCTCCCAAGCACCAAGCAGGAAAGATCAATGAACTAGCGTTCACTGGCAACACCAACAGCAAGGCTGTGATGCGTTTTTCCACAAGGCCTCAACTTCAGGCCATCAAGAAGTTTTTTAAAAGATATGCCTTGCTGAGTGCTGCCCCTCCACCAGACACCCCAGCCATCGGCTAGCTAGCTGCTGGATCAAGCTTTGCTGCTCTTCAAGGTGATTACCCAGAGCTCCCTGCTCCAGATTCGATGCTTCTTTTACAAGGACACATGAGCTAAGCAGCTTGAGTCCGCAGCCTGGAAAATACCTTCTTCAAGAGCCATCCTCAAAGTCATCAACCCATGCTATCGTCACCAGGCTGTGCCCAGATTTAGTGACCTTCACTAAATACACCATCACTCACTTTCTCTTTATAATACAGTCCTCACCCTCAGCCCTCTTCAAAATGAGCCTCTAACCTCATTATTGCCTGTCCTTTTTTCTGGTTTTAAACATACCTAGGTAATTTATTTGGGACACTACTGAAAGGCACCAACAAAACCTCAAGCTAAACAGAAGAACGAAACCAGAGTAGAGGCATACCTCCCACATGGACACGGTTGGCTCAGAGTGTATTGGCTTCCTCTGGAAACATCAGTTAACATCTGCTGTGTCCAGGTCTCATTCAAAGCAGTTCTTCACCCTACCTTAACAACTTTACCAGTCACTAAATCCAAACCCTCCTGACACCAGCTTGTCTCTTTTGACGACCTGCTGCAATGGCCCCTTTCACCCAGAACAATTTCTTTCTGGCAACTATAATTAAAAACAAGTCAGGTAAAGAGAACATCAAGATCAGAATTAAGAGCAAAATAATAAAGCATGTACTTGTAGATACAAACTGACATGGGCTACAGATACAGATGACTTCTCATTTTACATCTCCAAACACCCTCCATCGGATCTTGGCCACCGGAAGGAGAGGCAGGCCTGATCTGGTGGTGTGGCCATAGCAAGCCCTTGCAGCAGGGCCGACATTGATCAGGTTGAAGGGGACCACCACAGGTCACCAGAGCAAGCCTTGTGCTCACCAGATGCCACCCCACTGTCACAACCACCCACTGCTACTTCAGAGGGACATCAGACACCACACACTGCTTCCACCTCAGACTAAGCGTGGCTCAAAATGACCTGCCAGGGTCCCCACACTGGGTGGAGGGAGGCTTTGAAACAACACCAGCACCTCCTCAGCTGAGAGAGACAGCAAACGAAGGGCAGAGTCTCCGGAGTGACATTGAAATAAGCCTGGATGAAGAGCCTGGGGCGGCTTCTCTTTGTTTGCTCTTCAAACGAATTGATATTGACATTTAACCCATCACCCCAGACATGCAAATCTGAGCTTTCTGACCGAAAGGAGCAATTTACACCTTGTGACCAAGGCCTCCTGCAAACCCAGGCAAGCCTGGGCCCATTTCACTCCACTTACCGCCAAGAAGCTACTGAGAAACCACCTCAGTGTTGGGCACGGACCTTCTGAAAGAAGAGGAGAGATGCTCCTGACAAATTTTAAGTATTTAACCATTGGGTACACAGAAGTGCCACAAGACATACTTTTCTTTGGGGGACTAACCATAGTTAGTCCCTGCCCCTTCGTGCACCAACACTGTTCTAAGCAGCTTTCACTCTCCTGGGGGACACTGTCAGAGGTCATATGCCACAAAAGAAGGAAAACCAAGCTCACAACACACCCTACCAGCTTTGTTGCATTCAGTCTACTGCCAAAAACAGCAGGTCTGAGAAATGAGTGACGGCCAACCCCAGGCGGCAAAAGGGTGGTGTCCCTCACCGGGTGGCATCCAGCAGGCAGAGTATGCATCCGGCTACACTGCTTTGGGTGCCTGGCTGCTTGAGAATCCATCCCAAAATGTCCACCGACCTCCCAGAGAGCACCGGGAGGGGTACGAAATAGAAACCAACCTTTTCTTCAAGTATGCTAAGCAGATGGGGGAATTATTTTGGAAGGTACAAAACCTCACTGTAAATTCAAAAGACACAGTGGAAAGGGAAGCAAAAGGGGAGAACGACTGGCTCCACTGCTTTTATTTCTTTCTTTAACACAGTTTTGGGCTCGCTGTTGTGGGTTCAGCCCACTGGACAAGGAGGAGCCCAACTCACACACTGCTACGTTCAGCTGTTCGCATTGAGAGAGTCCTGCCTTTCGTCCAGCTGCACCACAAGACGCTAACAAGCCCACTGTGTGGGGAGGCTCTGAAGCCATCATTGGGCAGCTTAACATTAATGAGGGGCAAGGGAACGGAGAACTATTTTAATTTATACCATCCCAGTGGAACAATATAGCCAAGCAGAGCAGGGAAGTCAGGCTGCATAATGAGTTTTATTTCAACGTGGTTAAAATGAAAGATTTCACATCCACCTTTAAAAAATTCCAGAACATGAGCAGTAAAGAAGGGAAGTTAATGAACTCTTAAATACACATTTATATATATATAAATAGAATTAAATTCCAGTCCAATAGTCAATACTGCTCCAGAGCTACAACACACAATGAAGGAGGAGCGGAACTTGTGTGGTTTAGGGCTTTTTGCTTTTCCTACTGAGGGCAGACACTGGTTGGCACCTCTTCCTTCAGCCGTTACAAACGTCATCAGTGCCACTTCCAGTTCGTCACATCTCCTCACCATGATGGACTAAGGAGCCGCAATTTACTGCTGAAACTAAAATCTACCTTCTGGGGCACCAGATACGCTGAGGAAGAATTACAAGAGGAGGCATTCCTAAAAAGAACGGGGACCGTGTTTTATACTGTGACCCCCACATGTAAAAGCAAATTAAGAAATATTTTAACAACTTATTTGAAAGATTAAAACATACATTTAGCCTAAAGTTATATGTATTTAATTAACTGAGAACTTGTACCAGAAGACTCTTTCCAGCATTTTTATCTTCTGATACCCTGCCAAGTACAGCTGTGATTCTAAAGCAAAAAAAAAAACGAAAACACCTTGTCCTTGAGAAACTGGCATGTGGCCAGTGAGTGATCTGTAAACAGCTTTGTGTCCACATGAACTATTTTCAAAAAACTCAGGCAGTATTTTCAGACCTCAAACTATTTCTGCTTCGTCAGCACGGGAGCCTGACTCAGAAACCCAAGCCTATACCAACAACCCTTTCTGCACCAGACTTGCCAACAACAAAACACCAACCTCAGAGGTTGCTGGGCCCTTTATTTATTTATTTAGCAAAAGAAGGACCAAATTGAACACAATTTCCTTTCGGTTGCTAGCCGGGTAGTATTTAAGTTGCATTCCCAAAGCCTGTGGCCAACGTGTTTATTGTGTGAAAGGGCCACACAACAGAATAGCCGTTATGCAACATTGTCGGCTCGCAGGTTAATCCACAGAAAGGAACGGCATTCATTAAGGAAACGGAGCCTGCGCATTCTCCAATTATTACTTTTTACCGAGTACTCAAAAACACATCAAGTGCCTCACAGAAACTAGTCAAAACATGTTCACCGCTCTTAAACAACACACTACTGGCCTTCACAGACCAAGCTGAGGTGAACAAAAAAGGAAAGAAAGTCCTCAGGAGGACTCGTAAAGCCAGGCCACAGTGCAGCTGCCACCGCAGCCAGCCCCACCTGCCCTGCTGTGCACTCAGGGTACAAAATATAACGCAGATTAAGCAGAAGTTATTTTGGTGCAAAAGGATTTGTGCAATTGCATTCCACAAGAAGAGCCAGCAGATCAATACTTTGGGAGTTTTTGATCATGGGTTGTTCTACACAACACCAGGCCTGCTGGCGACAGATGGAGTACACTCGTCTCAAAGGGGGAAAAGAATCTTTGCACAGGACTTAGCAGGGCTCATTGAAAGAGCTTTAAACTAGATTTGAGGGTGGAAAGGGATAAAACCAGGCTTGCTAGAGATAAGCCCGGGTGCAGCACACTAATGCTTGAGGTGCTAGCGAGGTCAGACGTTTCAGTGGAGGTAGGGGATGGAGATCCATGCAGCAGCAAAGACAGAAGGGTTATTGATGTGTTAGAAACCACAGAAGCACCTGAGAATGGTCATGTAAGAATTAGGCCTTCTCCCTCCAAACAGGTGGTGGGACCAATAGCCCAACTGAAGTGTATCTACACCAATGCACGCAGCATGGACAGCAAACAGAAGGAGCTGGAAGCCACTGTGCAGCAGGAAAACTATGACACAGTTGCCATCACAGAAACACGGTGGGATGACTCGCACAACTAGATGTGTTGCAATGGATGGACATAAATTCTTCAGAAGGAATAGACAAGGAAGGAGAGGTGATGGGGTAGCCCTGTGTGTTAGGGAATGTTTTGATTGTCTAGAGCTTAATGATGGCAACAACAGGGTTAAGTATTTATCAGTAAGAATCACAGGCAAGGCCAACAGGGCAGATATAATGGTGGGAGTCTTTTACAGACAACCCGATCAGGGTGAACAAGCAGATGAAATATTCTATAAGCAGCCAGGAGAAGCCTCACAATTGCTAACCCTTGTTCTTGTGAGGAAATTGAACCTAGCAGATGTCTGCTGGAAATACAATACAGCAAAGAGGAAACAGTCCAGGAGGTTCCTGGAGCGTGTGGAAGATAACTTCCTGACTCAGCTGGTGAGGGAGCCAGCTAGGGAAGGCGCCCCACTGGACCTGCTGTTTGTCAATATCCTCATTTTGGCTAAGATAGAGTTAATTTTCTTCCCAGTAGCTGGTATAGTGCTGTGTTTTGGATTTAGGAAGAGAATATTGTTGATAAGACACTGATATTTTAGCTGTTGCTAAGCAGTAGTCAAGGACTCTTTAGCTTCTCATACTGCCCTGCAAGCAAGTAGGCTGGGGGACACAAGAAGCTGGGAGAAGACACCACCAGGACAGCTGATCCAAACTGGCCAAAGGGATATTCCATACCATATGACAACATGCTCATTATATAAACTAGGAGGAAAGCTGGCCAGGGGAGCTGCTCAGGATGAGACTTTCCCTTTGTTTTCTGTCCTATTAAACCACCTTTATCTCAACCCATGAATTTTGCTTTTTTTTCCCCCATTTCTCTCCCCCGTCCCACTGGGCGTGGTAGGGAGTGAGCAAAGGGCCGTGCAGTGTTTAGCTGCCTGCCAGGTTAAACCACAACAGTGAACAGAGGACTTGTGGGTGATGTGATGGTTGGAGGGTGTCTTGTGCATAGCAATCACAAAACGATAAGAGCTTTCGATTCTTGGATAAATAAGGAGGGGGTTCAGCAGAAATGCTGCCTTGGACTTCCAGAGGGCTGACTTCAGCCTGTTTAGGAGACTGGTAGACAGAGTCCCTTGGGAGGCAGTCCTGAAGGGCCAAGGGGTCCAGGAAAGCTGGACATTTTTCAAGAATGAAATCTTAATGTTGCAGGAGCAGGCCATCTCCATGTGCCAAAATAAAGCAAGCAGGGAAGGAGACCAGCCTGGCTGAACAGAGAGCTCAGGAAAAAAAGGACAGTTTACAACCTTTGGAAGAAGGGGACAGAACTCAGGAGGACTACAAGGATGTCATGAGGTTATACAGGGAGAAAACTAGAAGGGCCAAAGCCCACCTAGAAATTAATCTGGCTACTGCTACAAAAGACGATAAAAATGTTTCTATAAATACACTAGCAACAAAAGGAGGGCTAAGGAGAATCTCCATCCTTTATTTGATGGGGCTGGGGGGGAACATGGCCACAAAAGATGAGGAAAAGCCTGAGGTATGTAATGCCATCTTTGCCTCAGCCTTTAGTAAGACCAGTTGTTCTCCAGGCACCCAGCGCCTTGTGCTAAAAGACGGGGAGCAGAATGAAGCCATCATCATCCAAGGGGAAACAGCCAGTGACCTGCTGCACCACTCAGACACACACAAGTTTACGGGGCTGGATGGGATCCACCCAAGGGTACTGAGGGAGCTAGCAGGACTGCTCACCAAGTCACTTTCAATCATTTACCAGCAGTCCTGGCTAACCGTGGAGGTCCCAGTTGACTGGAAGTTAGCCAATGTGACACCCATCCACAGGCCAGAAGGAGGATCCAGGGAACTACAGACCTGTCAGCCTGACCTCAGTGCCAGGGAAGGTTATGGAGCAGATCATCCTGAGTGCCATCACATGGCATGTACAGGAGAACCAGGTGATCAGGCTCAGCCAGCCTGGGTTTATGAAACACAGGTCCTGCTTGACTAACCTGATCTCCTTCTATGACAAGATGACCCCCTTAGTGGATGAGGGAAAGTGTGGATGTTTTTTCCTGGACTTTAGTCAAGCCTTTGACACCGTCTCCCCCAGCATTCTCCTGGAGAAACTGGCTGCCCACGGCTCGGGCAGGTGCACTCTGCACTGGGTAACAAGCCGGCTGGGTGGCCGGGCCCAAAGAGTGGTGGTGAATGGAGTGACATCCAGCTGGCGACTGGTCACCAGTGGTGTTCCCCAGGGCTCAGTACTGGGGGCAGTTTAATCCTGTTTAATACCTTTATCAATGATCTGGACGAGGGGATCAAGGGCACCCTCAGTAAGCTGGCAGGTGACACCAAGCTGGGCAGGAGTGTTGGTGTGCTGGAGGGCAGGCAGGCTCTGCAGAGGGATCTGGACAGGCTGGATCGATGGGTCGAGGCCAACTGTGTGAGGTTCAACATGGCCAAGTGCCGGGTCCTGCCCTTGGGTCACAGCAGCCCCACGCAGCGCTACAGGCTGGGGGAAAGGGGGCTGGGAAGGGCTGGGAAGGGCTACAGTGCAACAGCATGAGCCAGCAGTGTGCCCAGGTGGCCAACAAGGCCAGCAGCGTCCTGGCTTGTATCTGAAACGGTGTGGCCAGCAGGACCAGGGCAGTGATCGTCCTCCTGTACTCGGCACTGGTGAGGCCACGTCTCGAATCCTGTGTTCAGGTTTGGGCCCCTCACTGCAAGGGGGACGTGGAGGTGCTGGAGCGTGTCCAGAGACGGGCAACGGAGCTGGTGAAGGGTCTGGAGCACATGTCCTGCAAGGAGCAGCTGAGGGAACTGGGGGTGTTTAGCCTGGAGCAAAGGAGGCTCAGGGGGACCTTATCGCTCCCTACAGCTGCCTGAGAGGAGGCTGTGGGCAGGTGGGGGTCGGTCTCTTCTCCCACAGAACAAGTGACAGGACAAGAGGAAACAGCCTCAGGTTGCTCCAGGGGAGGTTTAGATCGGATATTAGGAAAAATTTCTTCACTGAGAGGTGGTCAAGCATTGGAACAAGCTGTCCAGGGAGATACTGGAATCACCATCCCTGGAGGTATTTGAAAGACATGTAGATGTGGTGCTTAGGGACATGGTTTAGTGATGGACTTGGCAGTGCTGGGTTAATAGTTGGACTCCATGATATTAAAGGTCTTTTCCAACCTAAACAATTCTATGATTCTATGATTTCAGTCCCACACACACATGCCTTCTGTAGCTGTAGGTAGGATATACACTGCAAACTTTTTTACTTAAGTATTTCTAACAAAAATTGCACTTGGGAGTAAAAAAGACCCTCCTTTCTCATGACACTACAAAAAAAGTATTATTCAGCTCATGATACAATACCAGCTATTCCTGCAGACCACAAGTCACTACTCTGGAGCAGAGCTGTCATTAGATGTAATATAAAAATTGTTAGCTGGAAAGGCCAAGTTTTTGGTTGTAAATCACTCAGCAAACTGGAACAAATAGGACAACTTAGTATTACCCTGGACTACAAAAGATGAGTGAGAACCAGAATTCAGCTGCGGAAGACAACTAAAACATTTCGTAACTCCTTATAGCCAGGCAGCTTATCCCAGTATCACCATCCATAAACCTCTCTTAACGCTGCACCACTTCTCAGGTGGCAAAGGGGAAGGGAGAAGAGGATGGCAGGTGCCTCAGCCCCAAACAGTCCCCCAGCATGGGCAGCAAGGCCATCCCTCTGGCCCCGCAAGTGTCCTGGCAGCCACACTTACATGGAGAGGAGAGGGAGCAGGGACACAGCATGAGCCTGGACAGTGTCCCATCTTGCTGAGGGCAGATGCACAGCATAAAGGATGCAAGGCAACAGGCCAGCCCTCCCAATGACTACAGCAGGCTGACCATCATCTCCCGGCCCATCAGCTCATCGCCCTTAAATACAGATATGGAAATGGGAGCCTGTAAACAGTTCGGATTGAAGTCCCAGCTCCTGGCAAACCAAAAAAACTTCTCCAGCAATCATTTAGTCCCGACTCAGAAGCACCCTACACACCCAAAGTTTCCATCCTCAGCTGGGTGTTTTCCAAAGAGGCAGTCATGAAAGATCCCACGTATCTGCCCATACTCTGGTGTCTCCAAGAGCAGATGCAGTTGACTGTGAGGGATGCACCTCTGGATTGCAGCACAGCTGGAGCCAGCATACATCCTGCCACACGGGTCTTTGCAAAATAACCGGTCACCTCAGCCACTGTGGCTCAGAGACAGACCCAGGTGGGGAGCAACCCAGAAACCTCTGGTTAGAGGGAGCAGTTCATGTTTAGGGATTCACAAGAGAAAACACTGCTTAACCTCACTGAGAATTTAAACTTAAAAATTTGTAATCCTACAAACACAGACACACATAATGTTAAAGCTGTAGCCAAATTTAATCTCTTACCATTCCTTTCCACCACTTCCAACCTTACTGAAAGGAGTGGAGAGGGGGACTGGAAATAAATAAATTTTAAAAGAAGTAGAAGCCTTCCACTTGTTTTAAGGTATTTTCTCAGTCACATTTCCTAGGCTGTATGTGAAACCTTACAGAGGAAAGTTTGAGCAACGCTGCCTCAAAAGCTACCTATCACTTACACAAATCACCACTTGAATCTGGAAAACAGTGATGTTAAGCACAATCAGGTACTCTGACCAAACGCTACAGCCATGACCTAAATACATTATGTGGTATGGCGGTGCAGAACAGTAGTTCCTAGAATTAAGCAATCTTCCAATTAAGTGTCATGCACTGAAAACAAAATTAAATCAGCTGTCATGCTGCCTGACTACTTCTACTCCCTTCTCCCCACATCAGGGAAAGAAAACAAAGTCCTTTCCACCAGTCTGAATGCTGTATCACCAGCAGGACTGGATTTCCAAGATGCTGGGGAGAGGTCTACGTATGCCAGCTGTGCCTGTCCCAAATTACAGCACTCTGAGGAGAGCTAAAACAAAGTAATTATTTTTTAAATTGTAATAAAACTGAATTTCTGAAAGTTCCAGTGCTTTTAAAGTTTGCCTTTTAAATTTACAGCCACTTGTCTAATTACTGAAAGAGCATTACAGTTTATTATAATCATGTGTCTGCACTGAAAACATCAATATAGCATGCTGGAATTGATTGCTCAATTATACAATGCACAGCTATTGCAACTGCTGTCAAAGTAGAATTCATAACAAGTCCCAGGGCTTGTCTTTCAAAACACAAGCGAGAGTAATGCTTAACACTTAAACAATTTCACCGAACCAATGGATCATCAGGAAAAGCACATACAAGACAAGATTTAGTGCAACATGCTGTCAATTATGGGCTGTGTTTGAAGACATGCACAGATGCGCCTTAATGCCAAGCGTGGGGCAGCCCCATCAGACACAGAGCTAATTAAGAGCTCACTACGGCACGATGCTTCAGATCTGAGCACCAAACACCACTTCACCACGCTGATCACCTACCCTGGGTGAATAGACCCTGACAGAAGTCAGAATCACACCCACCAGCCCAGTAGGAGAGAAGGTGCTTCACCACCCAAGGGAACTACCCACATTCAGAAACTACATGGCATCAAGGGAAGGAGGGTCGGGGGCAGCCCTGGGTGACCCCACACCAAGGCGCAGCCCTGGGTGACCCCTGACAGCCCCACCTCTGGCAAAGTTGTGCTGAAATGCTGCTCCACTGTCACTGAAGGTGAAAAACACACAGACACACACACGTACACCCCAAAACACGTTTTCCATCAGCACTCACCTCTGCCCGACTCTGTCTATGGCAGGGAGGCAGGCTCCTACAACCAGCTCTTTCCAAGGCGAAGCTGGTGGCTCTCTGATCCTGCCAAGAGCACCACGAGTGCACCCACTGCAGCTACACACTGCCTGATGGAGGGCAATCAGGTCCCCATAGACACACGTCTGTCCAAAAGGTCTTTGTCTACCTAGATCATGGCTTTGGAAGATATTTTAGGCAAAAACGAGCAAAAAGAACAGGGTTCTTGTGCTACTCTTACTCCTTGTCTAGCTACAGCACATTTCAAACAGAGATGCCTGGAAAGAAAATAAACAAAACCAGGCTCAAAGCCCCCAGTGAATTTCAATCTGAAACATCAAGAAAACCCCAAGAGCTTAATTTGATATTACGCTAGGCTTGAGTTCAAATAAACACAAGAATTCAAAGCTGGAAGCATTAAAGATGCCCAGTGCTAGAGAAAGTAGGGAAGGAGCTTGTACTTTCCACTGGTGTAAAGCTACAGGGGCTTCCTTTTCTGATTTTCGCCATAAACCCAAAGTGCAACCAAAAAAAAAGCAAAGCTAAGAGGATCAGAGATAAAATCATCCAAGATCCAAAAAATTAAAACTGAAGGGCTGTAACATCCAAGTTTCTGCAGAGAGCACAGAGAAAGGTTCCTCAATATGCAATTGAACGGTTGGGGCAGAGAAAACACGCAAATGCAAGTTACTGGCAAATGCCATTTCAGAAAAATTAGCAGGTGCTTGATTTTATTGTAATTGATTTTGATGACTCTGCTTTTCATTTCCATTTTTTACTAATGTTTCACTACCTTAGAAGTCATCTTCTGTAGACATTTAAAAACAGATAATGCACAATTTCCATTTAGTCTGCTCATTAGTTTAAGAATTTCAGGAGACACTATTCCAAAGCAAAAGGGGGAGGGGGGGGGGGGAGGGGGAGGAGAAGAAACCCAACATTTCTCCATTATGTGAATAAGCCTGTAGCTGAGAGATTTTATCTACCTAATTATACTGTTTGCCACTTGCATTTATATTTAGTACTGAAATCAGTGAGTGAAATTCATCAAGAAACTGCAAGCGAGATAAAACAAACAGTCCAGTTGACCGCTATGTGAAAATCTTCAAGAACCATCTCTAGCTTCAGTAAAAGCAATTAAAAATGATCAGGAAAACCTACTAGTGTGAATCCAAAGTAGACCACTCCAGCTTTCCAGTCTCCATTTTCATGTTCATTGCAGGCAGAAGTTCATTTGTTCTACTTTTATGACTCCCATGAATGTGTCACACACTCAACACGTAAGTACACACTTAGTAATGACAAGTTTTAGCTCTGCCTCGAGATAGATACCATTCAAAGCAGAGGCAAGTCTGTGCCAATATCTTCCAAGCAAACAAACTAGAAGACACATAACATGCTTCAGTCTGATTTCTTGAAGGAAAATAACTTAAAAAGAAGGCCTTCAGGCTACGTTTCTCCAGGCTGCCCTGGAAGAGACCCAAGAAAAAGTGGGTCAGAAACACAGCAGAGAGGACAGACCAGCCCTGGGAGGAACCAGGATGGAGGTCTGCATGTCCAGCTTGGCATGGCCACCCTGGGGAACCATGCCATGCTATGGCTTTGGCAGAGCCTTGGGAGATAGGAGGTAATTGCAAACAAACAACAGAGTATTTTTACTGGTGGATAGGTCAGCGGTAAGGGAGCTGAAGATATGGCATGTAGGTGCAAGTACAGCCTTATCTTTCATCTCTGCCTCCACCATCAGATCATCAACACTCCCAGCGATGACGATTCTATTCATCTCAGAAAACAGGATCTTAAGCGAGAATACCTAATAAACTCAAGTATTGTTAGGATTTCATTTCCCCCAGCTAGAATCACCTTGTGAATGATGAGCAAAGCCTGCCTTTCTTCAATCAAGATTACCTGATACAGGATTGCATGTGATGCTAACACAGCCCTGGCCTAGGCAAGAGTGACAAGCAATCACAAATAACTGGGGAATGGGGGGAAACCAACAGGGCTTCTTTCCTAACATCTCTGCTCACTTTACACATCCAAACTCATACAATATACATGGATATACCATGACATAAAGATGTGGCAGCCACTCCAGAAAGCTGGAAGGAGCAGCCAAAGAAAAAGCAAGGGGGAGGAAGAAAACGAGACTGCCTCCAGCACCATCACCTCTCACAAAAGATCCCTGCCTAGCCACTACTTGGAAGCCAACACGTGATGGCAGGTCATTATTATAGCAAACAAGCCCAGGAAACAAGTGTGCACACAATGAGGGAATTCCGGCATTTAGCAATCCCAGCTACCTACCACAACCTGCCTATGTGCTCTTTACAGAGGACAGTCTCCCTTCAGAGCACCAAATTTCATTCCTAATGAAAAAAAAAAGTTGCTTCAACAGTGTCTGTGACTTATCACCAACAAAAGATTAAGAGAATTTGGTCCCTCAAAGCCAGACTTAAAGAAGGCTTATCCATTTTAGTGATGCTGTTAATCGATGCTTCTTTCCATCACAGTTAGACACAGGCACTTCCAGGACTGGACTCTACTTGTCCTTCCCACCACTTCAGCCATGACTAAAAGGTCAACATTCAAATACAGGTACCTCAAATGAACATTCAAATACAGGTACCTCAAATGTGACATGGCAAAAAAAATGACCTGGTGTTCAAACACAGGGAAAAAAAAAATTCTGTATTGCTTCCTTGCTATAATATGAGAAACATGTAAGCTGCTTCCCAAATCTACAAAACCAAGACAGTTAGGGCCCCTGAAATTAAAAGACAGAATAACAAAAATTTTAAAACTTAAGAAATAAGTATCTATTAAATGTTTTTGCAAAACTATTTAACAGACCATAAGCTCCCAGCCAAACTACTTCTGAAACTAGCAGCTGTGCCAGAGAACCTCTGCACATATTATTTGTTGATAAACTTCTGCATGCATTTAGATGTTAGCATTGCTACCATTTTTCCTTCAGTTCATGCATGCAGTGACAGTTTGACCAAAACAGCACCTGTATTTCTATCCTTATGACCACCTCCCTAAATCTTGTCAGTCTGCAAATTTCTTTCTAGTCTTTTCAAGCCACATCCTGCAAAGTCCACTACTACAGAAATTATGCGATGGTTTTCTTGTACCACCTTCCTCCTCCTCAGACAAAACAGCCTTAGCATCCAGTAAAGGGCATGCGTTTGCATCTTGCCTTTGCTCTGAAAGATAAAAACACGCCAACCATCTTTCCCCTGTTAAACCCAGTAGGTAGCTCTAACCCTCTGCTTACAAAAGAACACAGAAGCACTAGAAAGATCCTCCCATGGACTATGGGTTTGGGGTTGGAAAACAATGCAGAGACAGGAACATTGCCAGGATCCAAGAGAAAGCTGATTCCCAGGATAAACTCCAGGCGCTGATCACACACACACATGCACAGAGCTCCAGTTCTCCAACTTTGCCATGAGAACTACCAGAAGCTTCAAAACCAAGTTCACAAGGTGATTACTATCCTGAGCAACTTGAGGCACATTGAAGGATATGCATGAACACACACAAATCTAGGGCATTTGTCACCACAAGATAGGGTGAGATGGGAGAAGGCATGTCAAGAAGAAAGGTCTGGAAGGAGATGACACATTTCCACTCCAGCCATAGACTTCCTGTGCAATTTTGAACATGTAACTCAGTTTCCTCTGTTTTTCTTTAATCAAAAAAAATACCAACTTTATAGTGTGTTGTCAGGCATAACTCCTTACTGTTTATTTTGAAAAGTGTTTTGATGTTCCACGGCAAAAGCTGCTGCAGATAGATCACACATTAAAAAACAGCTAAGTATTACCAGGGCTGATGCCTTACATGGGTATTTGCAGTTCCTCTGTACCGAGCAGCTATTTGAGACCAGGAAACAGCAGCCAGCACTTCCAGAAGCACCAAGCACATTTGGTACCTCGCCAGATCCGGAGGAGAGCAGCCGACACCGCAAAAGCAACGCAACAAGTTCATGGGTGCTGAGGGAAAACCAAGGAAGCGGAGTCAGACTTCCTCTTCCTCCAGCAAGCGACTGAGCCCGGACTGCCGGCATCCTGCGGTTCAGTTTGTGAGGTCTAAATATGGGTAACTAATGCTTTGTGGGACATCCCAGGGCAAGCAGAAAACAGCACGAGACCTATTGGAGATCTACATCCTTTTGGACCAGATGCTAGGGGTAGGCAGGATGCTCCAGTGTACATCTCCTTCGCAGAGAGGAGCAGAGGGGATTAGGGTGGAGGGAACAGAGGGACACAGGTCCCATCCCACTGCCCGTGAGGTGCAATGCCACCATCAGCTGTCCCCTGGTCCAGCAGCTCGAAGGCAGCATCCCAGCTGGGCTCACCCAAGTTCTGATGGCAGCTGGGCTGCAGCGGCCCCTGGAAGTCGGAGGAATCCCTTTGGCTTTGAGGAAGTGCCTGGACACGGCTGGAGCAAGGCACGCACAAGCAGCTTAACGACAGGCATTGCATTCCCATTCCCAGCATACATAAAAAGGCATGCTGCAAACAACACTGCAATTTGGCAGGCAGGTTGAAAAAAAAAAGGAGTGCCTATTCAAAAAGGCTACTGTTTACTGTTGCTTCACATGAAATGAGATCCCTCCATGTTTTTTAATTTTTCATTCTTAACCCCATACATGAAAAAAAATAATCTCCTATTCCTAAAAAGGTGGTGTGATTTTTTCAAGGAGTACATGCCTTATAACTTTCAGCTTCTGAGTATTAAATGCTTTCAGTGTTAAATTTGGAAAGGCAGAGAGGGGTTACGAGAAGGATTATTCTAATTCTTTCACTGCTCTTCAGTACAGCAAAAGCGAATGAGCAGGTTAAGACAGTCTCTAGAAGACGCAGCTATTTTATTAAAGAAAGATCTCTTCAACAAACATTAACAGGATCATTTGGATGTCTTCAAGAAGATTGTAAATCTGAGATCTGCTGATGTAGAGGAAATGCAGATCTTTATCTGTAGGCCTGAAAGCAAAGCAAAATAAAATAAATTTCTGAATTCCCTCTCTATAGAGACAGTTTGTCCTTCAGGACAAAGCTCCACTGCTTCAGTGCTGTCACTTCCACACCTTGCCCAGCCTGAAGCTGGAGCTGCTGGTGTACTTTCAGATCTAAGGTGTTCTTGTTTCCAAAATTAAAAGTCACTAGATCCTCTGAAGGCTCTGTGTTTCAGGGGTGGTGAGAAAATACTGCCTTTAACGCAGGCCAACTCCTCCCACACTTCTCAACTGATGGCTCACTCTATGCCAAATTATTTTAAAATTCTGCAAACCCAAGGAAGAAGGTTCCAGAAACAAGGAGCAGCCCAGTGCCACATAGCAACCTACACCTGCAGGAACCCTCTCCTGCACCCTGCAACCTGCCTGGCGTTTGCTGCAGGTTTAAACCCTCCTCTTCAAAGACAATTTTTGCAGGGCCAGGTGGGACCCTCCAAGGAACTCCTCCGAAGTAAAAGATCCTCAAATCCCTGAGTCATGATTCATTTGATGTTGTGATGGAAGACTACCAAGCACCTTGGTGTAGCAGACCACTCCTGTGACCCTTCATTAGGCAAACATCCACATCCTCCTTCCTTGCTCAGCTGCAAGAGTTACAGCTGTATAAAGAAGCCACACCACACATCCAACACCAAGGACTTGACATCCTCCTCCCCACCTCCTCTAGGAGCGGCAGACATTCAGTACATCATTAATTAGGTCCAAAATTCACCCTCTCCCTGATGCTTTTGTGCACCTCTGACTCACTAGAATATTACTAAGGTACAATTGTAGATAATCATGCTGTTAACAACGTTAGCAGGGCAGTTTACAAGATTACATATAATAAGCATGGGTTAGAGAGAAGTGCATCATGAATTTAACAGAACAGTAAAAAAAAAAAAAAAAAAAAAAAAGAAGAGCAACAGTCCAATTATCTTCTCCTTACGCCAAGTTTCAAATAAAGACCTCTGTGAGGCCAACACTATAGCACAGTAGGGAGCAGCACAGTGGGCTAAAATTGTGTTATTCTTCTCTTTGTTGGGAAAGGAGGACTAACAACTTGGACTGGAAGGCATTTAACTATCTATTTGATTAGTCATTCAACAGAATGACGAAGGTCACCAAAGCACCATCCAGCACAAATGCATACCTGACCTCGTAGCACACACAGATGTTGAGGTCCAAGTGCAATTCCTCCCCGTGCTCCTCTTCCTGTCTCCTTCTGAAGCTGGGTTTGAAACCAACAACCTGCTTTATCCCACTTCTCTTAAACTATTAGGTTTCCTGCATTTTAAAAGAAGACCAAGCTTACAGCAAGACATTGGGGAGAATGCAGAAGTTACACATGCAGTACTTACAAATGACTCCTTTATATCCCCCAGGTTATGTGTTTGATATTAATAGGTCCAAACACCAACAGTTAAAGCAAAGCAAGGGAGAAATCCATGGCAAAAAGCTACTTTAAAAAAAAAAAAAAAAAAAAAAAAAAAGCACAGAGACTTTTTTTAGACTTTTTTTTTGTTGAGTAGAACAACCAACTACCTTCAGGTTACACAGTTCACTTTTTCCTAAGCAAGCTGAGGATCAAAGAGGATCTAAACCTCAAAAAAAATGCTAGGAAAGGGAGCAGAGGTTGAGCGAAAGCCTGCCCTAGATCTATGGGTAGAACTGACAGACTCCCACATCCACAGGTACCGCTGCAGTAAGCTAGAAATTAAATTAAGCTGTCTAGGCAGAGACACAGATGGGACAAACTTCATAGCTGGTGTCTATAGCATGAGTAAATACACCCCTTCACACAGATGTTCTGCAGGTTATTTTCAAGGTACAAGCCATCCATAGGAATAAATGAACAAGGCTGGGTTTGCCAGGCAGTTTTTCTGCATCACCAAAAATACACATGGCGTCAACCAGCTCCCAAAGGGAAACAGCCAAAACCAGACAGGGACAGTGTTATCCAGGCAGCAGGGAAGAAGGAAGCCTGCAGCCCACACAACTTCCCCACCAGCCACGTCCTGAGGACCTGACCCAGCATAAAGGACAGGAAGCTGAAGCCTTTCCCTAAGGAGCCTCGCTCCAGGCAAATGCGCGGAACTCACGGCATCCCCAGGGCTCAGGCACACATGCATTGATACATGGCGGGGAGCACACAGGGACCAAATGCAACAGCAACTCAACAGGAACTCTTCAATTAGGAGCACAAGGGAACCAGAGAGCTAATTCTGCAAAAAAAGTGGGAAGAGGTAAGGCTGCAGCCTCTCCACCAGCTACCGACGTGGTCCTGGTACTGGGGAAAGCTCACACCGAACACTAATTACAGTTGGAACAACAGTTGGGACTGAATGGATTTACACAGGCTCAGCATGGGAGTGCAGCTCAGTGACAATTTATTTCTTATTTATACTGCAGTACCACTCAGTGGCCTCAAATCATGACCAAGGCTGCATTGTGTTAGATACCATTCAACCACCCACATAGGCAAACCGCTTAGCCCAGCTTAGAAGCCGATGTCCTCATTCAGGAAAGCATGTGCACCCGAGCTATCCCAGACAGCAAATACTCCAAGAGTTTAATCCTGCCCCAATTAGGGCAGAAATGCCAGTCTGGAAAAGGCCTGGCCTGAACAACTGTTGCAACAAATTCAGCAATTTCACCTGACTGCGTCGTGTCCAACGCTCAGGCCCTGCAAGTTCCGAGCCACTTGGTAAACTGGAAAGGAAAACCCTAGGGTGCTGCTCAGATTTAGTAAAAAGCTTTCTAAAGTGATCAAAATGTAGCTGTGGTATTCAAAAAGAGGTCATGTAATTTAAAAAAAAAAAAAAAAAAAAAAGTGTTAAAAAACACAAAACCAAAACACTCCCCACAAAAAAACAAATCAAAACAAACAAACAAAAAATCACTTCTTAGACATAAATTCATATTGAAACAACCCAACCTAAATTTAGCTTGAAGTTTGCTCCTCCTGTTTCAGGGCTCAAGGGTGGTTTTCCATGCCCAAATTTTGACCGTATTTATCAACCATGCTCTATCTCTCTATAAATGTAACTTTGTTAGAATTGACACAGTTCTAACCTATAGGGGTCTGTGATACTATCTACACTCTTGGTTTTAAGAAAATATTGTGAGGTTCTGTTGGAGGCATTTTCTCAAGGCACTTCCACTGAAGGACTGCTCTATGAATAGAGAAATATTTCCACATCTCAAGAGCCGTCAAAACCTCCCTAATGCCAATTTCTCCTCTAGCTTAAAACATTTGCTATAGTCCACTATAAAAGAAAGGATAGAATTTCATCAGATGAGGGAAACTAATTCCTCCCATCACCCTCCTGATTTCCAAGGCCTAAACAAAACCACACAGCACAAACATTCAAAGCAACCTCTAAAGAGAACAAGCCAGATGCAAACCTTCAGCCAAAACAGGGAAGGAAAAAAAGAAAATCATTGAGTTTGAGGGTCTCCGATCTCAGGCTCCTAATGGAAATTGTTTTACAACCTGAATTACAACTTATGCTAGAACCCAAATTTACAGTATTTTCTTAGCATTTGTATGTATGCCTAAATCAAATCAATAATTAAGCTTTGGGCTTATAAGATTTACTTTGTTACAATATTCTACTTGGCAGAGTATTTTACAGCAGCAAGTTTACATAGCAGTTCATCCATAACCATGATTTACTTCACTTTCATTAGCTTAAAGACTAAAATCAGAAGACATTTAATTCTTCTAATTTAATATTTATAAATTAAGGAAGTAGGATCATGAGTATGGGGTTGCTAAAAGGCACTTCCATGCCAAGGAGTTCAACAAGAACAACTTACTGCTGCCAAGGACATCACTTTCAGCACAGCACGGCTTCACAATTAACTACCACTGTGCTGTGTGACTGGAGCTGTGATGAACCTTGTCAGGAGGAGAAAAATATCTACCTTTCCCCAGGCATGTCTTGGGGTATTCAGTTAGATGCCAAGGAACCAAGAAGTAATTTGGAAAGGCTGGGGCAGGCTCCTGGTCCCACGACTTTTGCTGCTGTTAACACATCTGTGGATTTCAAAGACAGACCAACAGGTGATCTTGTAACATCGTAGGGAGGAAGAAAACCATGTCACCAAGTACAGCCAGCCGATTAGATCACAGCCCGCTAATAAAGACCAGGAGCTCACCAGCAAAGTGGAGTTTTTCCAGCTTTTGTCCCTTTCTTGGAGAATGGCAATTGGCACCTCACCTCTTTGTTGTGCTCATGCAATGACAATGCCTTATGCTAGCTCTCCACCAGTAAAAAAAAAAAAAAAAACCAAAACAGATAAGTAAATAAAATAAAATGTTATCTCAGCTGCAGACAATTTTATTACTACTCCACTCCCCACGTTTTTACTAAAAATACTGTCATTTAAAGAAATCCATTTATTCTGTCCTCAGCTATGAAAACAAATTCTGTTTTTTTGAGGACAACATAAGAGTAACTTAAGCCTTTTCAAAACATGCCTCTATGAAAGCAGGCTCTCTCACATTAGCCACATGAACGCAGGACTATTTTTCCTAGCTTGACTTCATCCTTTCAGCTAAAGCTGGGGAAATAGAAAGGTTGGTGCTGTTTATGGGAAAAGCAAGTTTTTTAACGCATAAGGAAACCAAAAGGTCTAGTTTGCCAGGAGCTACTTCTCTAAACGTACAGGATCACTTGCAAAAAGTCATGGGTGATTTGATCACTTTCAGTAACTATCAAACACGGATTTGGAAGAAAAAAAAAAGTATTGATCCCCAGAGAGAAAAGCAAGAACAGTGAAAATGCTCCTTTTCAAAGAGGTTTACTGCCTCACCCATGAAAAAAAAAAAAAAAAAGTGGGTGTTTAGGAGAAGATTATTTTGTTTGCAGCTTTAGCCAAGCTGCATGAAGTTAGTTCCTGTCCTTGTTTGGAGGTAAAGGAGGCAAAGCAGGGAAGCCGCTACGTGAGCAAGAGAGAACAGGCAAAAAATGGGCAACAGCCAAGGGTAAGAAAGCATCTGAGAATTTAAGTAGACAGCAGGGTGTGGAAGCAGTGGGGACGGGAAGCCCACGTATGTGCACCAACACCTCGTGAGTCCCTTGCTGTCAAAATTAGCCCATCTACCTTGGGCAGGCTGTAGCGCTGCAAGTCATGGCTTATACCTGTATTTTACCCCACCGCCAGCGTGCCAGCGGTTAACACCTCACTCAGACGAGACCTGAGCAGTCTGCGGGTGTGACTCCGGAATATGGCCAAAAACCAACCTAAGGGTGAGCTGCTGCTGCAGCCAGGAGCGGGCACCTGACGGGTGTCCTCCCCACACCTCCAGCCCCCAGGCTCAGGTACAGAAGCAGCGGCAGCAGCTGTTTCAGAGAGTAAATCAGCAGAAAACACTGGTCACTTCTTTGTAGCATCAAGGAGAGTGAAGAAAAAGAAAACGAACATCCATTGCTCAGAGGTAAAACCGGTGCTGCTGCTGTGCTGGGAGGCTGAGCGGCTGTGGTCAGCAAGCAAGCAGGCAGGGTCTGGGCTTTCTGAAAAGAGGGGCTGAATGAAGGCAGCGTTCCTACCAAAACCAGTATCTCTTCTCAGGGTAAGACACAAACTCCTGCTGGTTTTCACTGAGCAGCTGGAAATCAGGGGGCCTGCTGCTACAGACTACAGGGTCTTCCTTATTGCCGACAGGTAACTCCAGGAAAGCTCTCAACAGTGACAGCTAGTGGGACATGGGAACAGGTTGCCTGAGGTGCAGCATCATGAGACCACAAGCTACACAAAATGCCCATCAGAAACAGCCTGACAGAACAAAGCCATCCAGTCTTGGGGTAGAGGACTGGAAGATCTCCTGAGACTCTTTTACATGAATGAATTGATCTGTAGGAATGGACTGTGTATCTGTAGATGAATATATGTGTACACATATATACACACAAATTATTGATTTGGGTGCAAAGGAAAACGTCATGCTTAATTTCCTTAATATAGTTTACAGTTGACCTATCTTGCCTGGGAGGAAAAGAAAACAAAAACTCCAAAACCCCTTCAAATTACTTACACTTAAAAAAAACCCACCACAAGACAGCAACATGCATCCCCCACCTAAGGACTGTGGTCAATAGCTTCGGTCTCTTACATAAGGCTTGGGTCCCCGTGCAGGAAGAAAAGAACAGGCTTCCCCCTCAAGCCAAGGGAAATCTTCCTAAGGTTAATCTGCTGGTTGTTAAGTAACTTAGGCCAGACACCAAAAGGAGACTCAATCACACGCATTAGATTAGCATGCTGCAGACGCATGCCGGCGGGGGCTCCTGCTGCCCCCGGCAAAGGCGCCGAGGGGGACACATGCACAAACCTCCCTTACACCCTGTTACGCCTTGGGAGTGAGATGGAGGCCAAGGGGGCAATGCATCCTGTTTTGTCTCCTCTCTCCCTCGGAACACGTGCCCGTTTCACCGTCCCTTCTCCCCATCCCCTCCCTTTCTCTGCCCAGATGCCTGGGGCTTGTGTTAGGGCAGGGTCAGGGTGTTAGAGCAGGGCCAGGGTGGCGTCGGGGATCTGAGTTACCAACTTTCCTGAGGAAATGCCACTGAGATGGTATCATCAGATCCTTTAAGAATAGAGAATAGATAAGACCACACTCTGGGAGATAATCATACATTTGTGCTACAAACATATTTTCTTTTACAATAGCCAGACTTTTACTCTTAAGCCGCTATGCAATATTTTTTTTACCTCAGGAAGGTTAACCTGCTATTATAAAAAACACTTAGAGAAAGTGCGTACTGAAAGCGCAGGATGACACAGATGTATACAGATTATTCCTGCCCCAGCTTGCACGCAGCGCTGTGAATCATGCTCCACTCTGCAATGCTGAAGCCCCTCTGCTCCTTCCTCCTGCCTCTCTTCCATGAGCCATCAGCCTCCATCAACTCACGTCTCATCTCCAAAGCCTCCTTCTCCCTGAGGGAGCCAGGGCAGCTCTACGCAGCTATTGATGGTGCAGACGGCTGGCAGGCTGGAGCAGGGCTCAGATGTGGCTGTGGTCAGCCCAGGTTGTAACACAGGTCAGCCTGACTGAGCATCCCTGTCTCTGCCATAGGTCTCCCTCATCTCGAAGCATGTTTTTTCAGACTGTCCCGACACCAGTTGGCTCCCACCACAATGCTGGCAGAAACACACTGTAATCTTGCTCAGCCGTAAGAATTTTAAACCGTGCTTAAGCATGCTTGCTAACCACACTTAAAAGACCTACCAAAGCACAGCCAAAAATGACTGAAGCCCTTCAGCTGGCCGAAGGGCACCCAGGATAACTAGGTAAATAAATGAGCATGCTGCCACAGACAATGAGAGCCTATCTGAAATATTTCAAAACCAAGTAACAGCACAAGGAGCTTCACTGGGATTTGTAAGTCAGTGCACAGGAGTACCATGCTTACGGGAATGAAAATTCAAGCACTGATCTACTTTTTAAGGCTAGCACAGGGACTTCTCACAGGAAGACTGGGGGACGGTGGGGGGGGCGGGGGAGAGGGGACGGGGGGGAGAAAAAACTGGTTAGTAACAAGGCCCGACATTTGCTCAAGTCAGGAAAGGCAGTCTGGTATTTTCAAGACAGAGCAGTGACTGTCAGTGCAATGCGAGATGTATTGATACCACAGCACCATCAGCAACCTTGCAGGTGGAGATGCCAGAGCATCACAGGACACTAGGCCTTGGGACTACCAGGTGGGCACCCCATGGGCAAACTATGTGTGTCTGCTTTGAGCTGCCCACCCCTCTGGGCTTCTGTTGCCCTTCAGAGCATCCCAAAACCTCCGCCAGCTTCATCCTTCTAAGGGCCCAGACCGAAGGGACCTCTCCATGGCAGGAAGGATAAAGCCCAGAAGGAAAAGCCATGCACCCCAGCAAGGGCACAGCGGGAAGGGTGGGAAACCAAGAAACCTGCTGCCCCCACCTTGAGCACCCCCTAAAACCTCACTGCCTCTGCATGCAGCAGTGGAAATGGTATCACACTAGCAATGGCATTTTGTCAGCATCAGCACTGCAGAAGATTAAATGGTAATGCTCAACTTTTTTTTTTTTTTTTTACCTTTGAAGTAAAGAAAGGAAAAAGAAGCCATCAGTGATTTTCAGAAGATGGATACTGTGCACATTCCAAAAAGACAGGTTTCTTTAAGCCCTCATAAACAATGAGGCCATGTGAATAGTCACACTTCTCACCTCTGAAAGTTTGAGCTGCACGCCCCACACCCCTTGGGAATTAGTTTAGAAACCTACATGAGAAACCCCTTCCTTCAGTCTGCCTCCTCCACAGCCTTCCAAAACCAGGTATTTTATCTGACACGAATGTGCTCCTCTAACAACGTAAGGGCAGCAGTGAAAAGTGCACGTGTAATGCAACTTACCCCTAATGGAAGCCCAGGTCTCCCAAATGCCAGCTTGGGGCAGCCAGGGCAGGAGAGAACACAGCTTGCTCCTACCCTCAGGGTTCAGCCCTGAACACAGCCACCTCTCCAGGGCTCCTCCAGACACAGGGGTCCGCACATGCCGACAGCTGCCAAAATCACCAGTGCTGCATGATGGGGGAAACATATGGGAGGCAGGGGGGGAGGAACCACCGGGACCTATTTCAAGCCCCCTGTCACGGTCAGGAGCTAAACAGTGGCACTTCCAGTAACAACCACAGGGCACCAAGGGTAACAACTTGTAACACTGCATTTGTAACAACTGGCAATATCAGACGCTAATGATTACACACAAGATTTCCTCTCCTGATGGCACTCTTGTAACACCCAAGGTCAGTAGCCTGCTTTCCTCCCTAAAACATAAACCTTCCCAGAAGAACTGAAAAGCTTTGAAAGTGTAAGTTGCAGGAAGTTCTGACTAAATTTTAGTATAAAAAGCTGTGTAAGAGGCCTATTTTCCTCAAAATCTGTGGCAAGACTCACCCACTGAGGATCTACAGAGCTGTGCAAGCTCAGGACCTCCCTGAAGCTCACCAGCCACACAGAGAAGAAGCATGTGCTAAACAAAATAACCATGATACCCTACAAGGGAGCAGGGCAGTAAGTCCAACTTGTGCCTGAAATAGTGGTATCTTTCAAATGCCTGGAAAACTTGGAGGCCAGGGATAGGAGGAGAGGTTGGACTTCACATCTGAATAAAAAGACAGTAACTAGGAGCTTGACATAATACTTGTTTAAGTATGCAACACGGGGAAGGCTAATCACTGATGCCTACTCATTTTTTTCCTTAACCCAAAGCAAAGAAATATCCTAAACTCCTAGAAAAGGGATTTAAAAAAAAATGCATAACCTAAAGCACGCATTTCTGCAGCTTTTTGAAGCTGCTGTAAGCTCTGCTGACTGCCAGCCTGAAACCAGCAATGCCAAGAATTTGCAACCCCTTCACATACAAATTGTTCCCAGACCCCAAATGATATCAAAAGCTTCAGGTAACTCTGTGCCACCCCTCACGTCTTTCCTGACACTCCCACAAAACAAAGCAAAAAAAGGCCTGCACTAAACAAGTGTTAAGTTCTATTTTACCTCCTCTTTCTTTCACCATATATAGGGAACGTAGGTCAAAAATGTGCAGTGGTCCAGCTCCCTCCGTAAAGATTAATGATGGAGCTCTGGGAATTAATACCTGCCGCACTTCTGAATTGTCCTGGGGCTTTAACTCCCTTAATAGAGTTCTGCTAAGTTTAAAATGTTACACTAAGTTCAGGTTCAAATAGGTCTAGCCATCTCCTTTCATACATGTCACAACTGAGACTTAACACTGAGGTTGAAAAACAGAAGTACGAAATGCTAAAACCACAGGGGCAGCAGTCAAGCCTCAGCCCCCGAGAACAGCTTTCCCCCTTCCCTACAGCAGGTACAAGGCTGGTCAGAAATATGGCCAATAAAATGAGAAACCAGCTGAGAAGATTTGTAATGGGACACTGCCAGGCACAACACCGAGAATTTTCCTGTCTGCTGAGAGGCAGAGGGGGGAACCCAGCCCCACTGGAGAGGTCACTAGAGACAGGCAGCTCATGCGGAGGGTTGGTAGGAGCACACTCCTCGGGAACGCAGGCACCAGCATCCACCACCCAGGTATCTGCTGGCAGAGGTAGGTCTCCCTTAGCAGCAAGTAGGGCTGCCACCAGGACTGGTGTGCAGCACCTTGTCGGGACAGAAAACCCAGCTCCCACCGACCTCTGCCGACAGCGACCCCACGGCTGCTGCCACAGCGAGCACACCTGGACACGGGGAGGCAGAGGAGGAGGAGGACAACGGTGCGGCCACGAACGACTTATGCATTTAGGTTTCCTGGATGGGTATCAGCCATCTGTCAAAAAAGGAAAGAAAAGCCCTAGCCAAACTACCAGCTACACTCATTAAAATCCTAAAGACATCTGGAGAACTGCCCTTTCTGCAACATTAAGTCATTGGCAACTTCATCTTAGCTCGGATGGAGATTGTCCCCTCCTTCCCCCCTGCCCTGTGCCGAATTTAACCGCAGAAGAGAGAACTGGATTGTGCCCAACAAAAAATTAGCCAAGGGCCCACAGCGGAGGGGTGGGGGGAGATAGCGGGGCGGGGGAGGGGAGAGGGGGCTGTAATGATAAGTAAATCCTTTGCTTTGCACATGTCTTGTCATTATTTATCCCCCTCAGTGCCGTCACGTGAGCCAAGCTGGAGCCTGCACACCGAACAAAGGGCCTTTGCTGAGCCATCCACAAGCAACCCTTTAAGCATTTTTGCACAGCCTGCAAGTATCCTTCCAATTAGTCTTTAAACTGTGACACTCAAATAAATAAAAACCCTTTTATGCAACAATGTTACCCCTTCACCATGCCTCAGAAAGTGACATGGATGGGGCACATGCACTCCCACCCGCCGGGAGAGGAAATTCCTAAATTTAGGCATGCTGTCTGCCCCGCTGTATCAATCAACAGATCAAGTTCTTCATTAATGGTGTTCAGCTAAATTGCTAATTGAAGGGATAAAATCCCTCCTGTACGGTACCTTGAGGAGGACAGTCAGTTATTTTAGGTCCTCATTTCAGAGAAAGCAGTAAAAAAACAACTTCTCCTCCTTAGCCCAATGCTAACCAGAAGCAATGCTCTAAAAAGCAAATACAACTTCAGCCCAGAGTTCAGAGCTGAAAGGTGCACAGAGGATTTTTGCACAAGGATCAATACAAGGCCCAAACCCCTCTGGCACAAAATGCAACCACCTGACAGCGAGCGAGCGGGCGGCTGTCTGTCCCTGCAGCCATGCATCTGTGCGTGCCTGTGTGCTAACAAGCCCTGCAGCACAACAACAGGGTCTGCAGAGGAGCAGACCTGGTCCCGAGGAGCTCGATCGCACAAGATGCTCAAGCAATCCCTGCCTCACTTGAGCCAAGTCACCTGATTTCAGAACTACAAAATGAGTCAAAATGTGCAGAATCAGGCTCTAAAGTAGAAAATCAGCCTCTCTGCTTAAACCACAGCAATCCTCGCCTGCCAGTTCTTTTTAATCGCTAGACTGACATCCATGTGGTAAAGTCGACATCGCCAAGTACTTGTCATTTCATCAGTGCTGCCAATTCCCATCTTGCTGAGACAATGACACATCAAAAATAGCTTTCATCTGTTTATATACTGCATGCTCGGCAAACTATGTCACCAACTGCTGGTGTGGAAAAAAAAACCCTTTTTTAATAATCTCCATCCTGGGAAAAAAAAAATAAGATTACGTACTCCCTGAAAAATACAAAAAATGTGTTCCATATTTTGGGAAGCCTTCAATGCATCCCATATTTCATTTCAGATTATTATATTCTGAAAATATTTATCACAGTAAATCATAGTAATTCTGACTCTTTACTAACAAAGAGCAAGGAAGTCTTAATCTAAACTTTTTTTTTCAGCAAAATGCTGTTTTCTGAAGCTGCCGAAAATATTTTTAAGACAGAAGCAGGTAACCAAAAGCATTTTTCTTTATAAAATCGTGAGATTTTTGCAGGTCCAAACAGATGCCAAAAACATACACAAAATTTCAGTCTTTCTTAACATTTTCACTGGTGTCCCTGGAAGACACACACTGCTTGAGTGACATCCTTCTGTTTCTGTCTTCCTGGGCTATTCAAATTTGCTGAGCTGTTTCTTGGTGGACACCATAATTAGAAAAAGTCCTGCTCCCTACTGATCTGATGAACATCTGAGTTTGCATACATAAGAATATACCATGAAATGTTTATTTGTGCAATTTTTGCTTTGTTCTTCCTGTCTTCTATATATAACACAAAGGGTAAGAACAGCTTAAAGCACCAGACTTCTCCATACATGCAAATTTGAAAGCAGACCTACAAGCAAATCCATAAACTCAGAATGCAGGCTGGAGAGCCAAATTAGAAAATTACAACAGAAACACTACAGCTGAGAAACTATACCTAACACAAACACTACGTGGCAAGCAATGCCTAAAACTTGCTTTGATTCTTCATAAAACTCATCATATACTTTGTTGAGAAGTGTGAAAGGAACCACAGAAATTCAGGAACAAGATCTCTTTCATAGCTAAAAAGAACATTTTAAAAACTGAAATAACTTATTTACTTAAGCCCCGGATCCACTATTAACAGAAAATTTTCATCTGAAGTACTCTTTTCTAACCAGCAGAACACGTATAAGTGTTTCAGCAAAAACAGGATTCATAGCAGTTCTGGAAAGAAGTCCCAGCTGAGATTGCAGGAGACATCAAGCTTCAGGCTTCACTTACGGAGCTCTCATGACAGCCTAATAAATCAGAAAAACATATTTTTCCAACTTGTAGATTAAAACAAATACCAATTTGGTGATAGCACGCTTTTGAGCAGCCGTGTTTCCAAAAGAAAAAGGACTGTTTATACTAGCCTGATACTTTAATAAACGGACACACACGTACCATTAATTACGCCTAGCAGATGGAAGCGGGCTGCAAGTGCCTGCAACGCAACCCACAGGTCATCAAGCTGCCGAGGTATAGGTGTTATTTTGCTATCTTCAAATGAGGGGAGATGAACAGCAGGAGAGATGAGGCCGTGCCAGCTGCAGACGGCTCTTGGGTGCTCCTCCCCAGGTGGAGAAATCCACCCAAAGAACCACACCACTGTGCTTCTACCACTGTCTATCAAGCAGCAAGTTCAACCAGTACTTTTCCACGCAGCCAGACTCCTTCCCACAGGATGTCACTGAAGCCAAAGGTGGAAACAAAGTTTATACCATAAGGGGTATTAAGTATGGATGAACTGGGTGCAAATTTGGGGGGGGGGGGGAAGGCACCCACCCCACACCCCAACCATCAGCTGTCAAAGGTTGGTATATCCTATAGGTGGTCTCTGTCTTTCTCTGTATACATATTTTTAATCCTTTTCTCCATCACTACCAGGTATTACAGACAGCAGCCTAGGCATTACAGACCTGTAGTTTGATGCCACATGGAAGCTCTTAGGCTAGTCCACATATACTTAGATTTTTGTGTAGAAAAAGCTTCAGTTCTTGATGTCAAAAGTCTGTTTCCAAGAGTGGCAGCTCACTGGCGTCTTAAAATGCAGCTGAGATGATATAATGCTGACACAAAGCAACCAAGTGAAGGAGAAAGATCTTGTTTTCTCTTTATTGCTATTTAATATCAAGTTGGCTAAGTGGAGTTGTACAGCTCAATGGAAAAAGCAGATTCTTTTTTTCCCTGCTCCCCTCCCCTTTTCAGATGTCTTCTTCCTTATGGAAGCAGCAGCAGGTAAATTAAAACAGTCCTCCATCCCGCTCAAAACCAGCCAGTCTGCCAGTTTCTGGGAGCAGAGCTTGCTCTGAGCTTGGAAAATTTCTTTTGAAACATTGCTCTGAAAGCAAAAGCTCTCCCCCAAGCAGGTGGCAACATGGAAGCAGGTATTGATGAACACAGCTATTAACTGCTGGTCTGTTCTCCCAGTCCAAATCAAACAAGTGGAAATCAGAAAGAATTATATATGCATTAAGATTAAATTCATATTTTAAAATACTATTACTGCAAGTTTGGTAAGAGAACAAATGCAATGCACTCCATATAACTGCTGGATTCCTTTGGGTTTTCTTTTTTTTTTTTTTAAGTAAACGTATTCTGTAAGAGGAAAGATATTCACATATGGTTAAATTTTAATTTTGGTTAGTTATATAAACTACATGCCACTATAAAAATTCTCACCGGTAGTTTCGATTCCATAATCACAAGCTGTTATTCACTTCCCATGATTACATGTTCTGCCCTGCTCAAAAGTTTCTCCTTCCACTTCAAACATGGGTTAAGAAACTAACGGACACATTTAAATTAGAATGTAAAAGAACTTAGTGAACTTTCCGAGTATGAAATATGCTAAAATTAATCCTGACTTTGTCGTCATACTTCATCGACCTGTCATCAACTTCATCATGTGCCCAAAGGTAGCATTGTTCAAAATGATAGGGGATAAGAAGACTGCATAAAAGAGTCAAGGCAAATTATCTCTCAGTTTAATATTTCTTAGGTTAGTCTACAACTAAAAGACATTACATTCTTTTTAATAAAAATACCAAGCAAAGTTTCTCTAGAAAAAAAATCTCATTAAAAACTATCTTAAAATGCCATGCGGCAATCTCTCAAAATGCAGTCCTACTATAAAAACACAAAACACACTCTTAGCATAAAAATAAAGATCTCCAGGAGATGGGCCTTTATTCTAAATTTAAAAGTAATTAAAATGTATTATATGCAAGTGTTGGATAGGGCTGAATGTATGACTCAGTTCTCATGTCACCTTCAATCACGGTGACGAATCCGTTCTTCAAGACAAAGTCTGAGAGCTATGGGTAAAACAGTTTATTACTGCTAGCTCTAATTAATCCAGACCCAACTGTTTCTAGTTCTTCAGTACATAAAATAAACTAGACGCAGGTTTCTCCCATTTGTGATGCATCTAATTGAAACAGGAAACTCTTCAAATCTAGGATCACAGAAGTGTAATGAATAAATTGGAATAGTTTGTCCCTTTAGGCCCCTAGTCAATGAAATCATTTGTGAACATAAACCCGAGAGCACGCCTTCATGTTCCTCAGTATCCATGCCCTAGCACATCCATCCAAAACTGAAGGTAACTCTTCATACAGCAGCCTTCTACATACACCAGCCTAAGGGCATGCTCCCACGCAATCAAGCTGAACAAACATCAGGAAGAGAAGTATAAGGCATAGGGGACTAAAATTGCCACTTTTTAACAGAGATTATAGTATTTACTTGGCAGTGCTTGCCACAAGAAGGTGTTTCCAAGGACTGGTTAATGGGTGCATGCAGTTCCCAAGAATACAGGCTAGGATAAAAATATTATTTTTATTTATTTTTAAACTACAAAGGCACCCCAAATAATACACTTTGCTGACAGCCTCAACTTGTGGCAATCAGCGTAGTTTAAAGCACTGTTAAAAATCTCCAAGGAAAGCAACATGTACAGTCATCCCCGAAACAGCAAACAGGGGTCGGGGGGTAAAGAGCTTACCAATGTTAAGCACGAGCATCTCAAAAAGAGCAGCTTCCAGCTCCATCCAATATATGGCACGTTCACACATGACCTGTAACCCGCTGCCGAATCCCAGGGCCAGGATTCTGATCTCACTAAATCTGGGAATTATTTGAGATTTGGCTAGCACAGTCCAGAGCAGTTGGACAGTAAATGCATACCTACCCTTCAGAGCAAGATTAGCTTGAAGAATTATTATTTCTAAAAAAAACAGAAGAAAACAGAAGTGTATGACAGCAATGCTGTGAAAAAACAGTACTTTCCAAGGAATGCCAAAGCCAGACATTTACAATCGCTGAAAAAAGAAAACCCCTCACCATCTCCTACCCTAAACCTCTGACAGAAACCTTTTTCTTTGTCCTGGAGCTATCCAATACTTGGATCCAAACGTTGGTGCTGCTGAGACTTCTTTTATCCATGCAAGCTTTCATTCAGTCTCCCTACAAACCGGCATTATGGTAAAGTTCTGTCACACTCCACTTGCTCATGTTTTAGGCTACACAAAGGGAGGACGCAAAAAAAGGAGCTGTTATAACTGTACATATACCAATTCACAACTTCTAAGCAAAGAAACAGAACATATAACTCAGGTTTTCTGTATTTTTGTGGGGTGGAGGATAATTTCTCATTTCCATCAACGTCACCCAACCACACTTATTAACAGAGCCAAGACAGATGAGCTCTGGCTGGTCGCACTGTGGTAGCTGAAGGTCTCCCTCATCCCAAGTGTCTGCCATCCAACCCTGCCTCTTCACCCACCGAAACGCACCTACATGCATGCTTTTCCTGCTCTGCATAGGAGTGAGATCTGAGCTCCAGCTGCCTCTGACCACAGCCGTGTGATAATAAAACTGCAGCACTGCAGGGCCGGCGCTCCTTCTCCTCTTCTGAGCTGCCACCAAGAAAGCGCTTCCAGCAGCACACCACCATCCCTTACAGCCCACCTGCAAGCACTCATGGAGATGCCTGGCTGTCCCCTCATCATTTCAGTTTGTCTGGGCATCCTAAGTGAATTAAAAAGGCAATCACAAGTGCTAGTTCAGTTAGTCACTTTGCCAATGACCCGAGCGCAAGAATTTAGTCAGGAGTCCAAAGGTCTTTATCCTGCAACTCTGAACCTTCCATCGCAGCTGAGTATCAGCAGCTCAGCACACCAGCAATAGCTCCTTGACAGTTGAAAATGGGAACACATTAATTTTCCTACCAAAACAGAGAATACTGGCCACATGATCCCACTTCACACAATTAATCAGAAGGTGGTTTGCATTTAAATAAAACTACGGCAGAAATTCCCTTGTGTCATTCAAATCTCACCAGAAAAGCAAATTCTGGTTTGCTGCAGGCAAAGGATGCAAATACCCTTGAAGAACCATAACAAGCAAGCAGAGAAAGGTTGGTCAAAAAGGCCAATGCCATCTGCACTCCTTTGCACACTTGGGCAAGACTAAAAGAATCGAAGGGTCGCAGTTACACCAGACTTCCAGACTTGCTTTTCTACAGTCTTTTCAATCACCTTTCCTCATAGGAAAAGAACCTCATGCTAGCAGGTTTGGGGTTTTTCTTGTTTTTCAAACTGTAATACAGCTACGGCAGTTCTTCATCTACGAGACATCTAATCATTTGTTCCCCTTCTGAATTCTGTGAGCAAGCAGACCTTGACAGAGATCTATTAACACCCACATGATTCATGGCACTAGTCAGAAAGCAGAGCAGAACCATCATTAAAAAGATAAAGGAGAGAAGCCAAGGGGACAGTTCCCCTAAATAAAGGGATTTATCTAGGAGGTGTTTTATTAATACAATATATAATGCAGTACACCATACTGGAAAACCACGTGTATGGTGGACAGTCCCACAGCAGTGAACAAAAAAGGCAAAAAAGAAAAGCAAATTCCGTAACTTGAGGGGGAAATAAATTTTTAAGTCTCACTGCGCCCGGTATAAATGATGCTGCTCCACGGCCGTTGTTTTACTGTTGTTTTTAGTTTGTAACTAAAGACTTGTGTTAGCACTTTTTTTTTCCAGAGAAACCCACGAAGCATCCAGCCAAATACGGAGAGAGCAGTTTTTCCTATGTGCAGGGACACCTGGTGCTTTGAAGCAGGCTGCACAAGTATCCCAGTGCATGCACGGCAATCAGCTCCAGCCTTCACTCCCTAGACTGGGGAGGGGGGGCTTCCCTGTGGATGTGCTTGGAAAGGGGGGGGGAAAGAGGGTGCCAGAGGGAAGAACGACTGAGCAACCAAGCTCTTCAAATGGCAGAAGACTGCTGCCTTCCTCAGCTCTGCTCCTAACTGCAAACTCAAACAGCACTGACAGCAGCAGGCCACTATTTTTAATTACACAGCTGGGATCATCTGTTCCCTGAAGAACTCGTTTAATTGCTCTTCGCCTGACAACCCCATCCCCCTTTCACAGCAACCAGGTCTTGAGCATCTCGCCACAACAGCCCTGAGGTCCCTGACACTCAAGTACATAATTTCTGGAGTCTTTTTATTCTTTTTTTTTTTCAAGCATCGAAAAAGTCTACACATAAAAGTACTGAACAGGTCACCAGAGACGCCCATAAAAAAACAGAATATCAAATATGCGCACCTTCCACCCAAAAGTCTGTATTATTTTAATACTAATCCACATTAGTACGGCAAGGAGGGGCAGGGAGGCCACGCGAGCATCAGCACAACCTGCGCCCTGTGCTTCAGCCGCAGAGCGCCCGGTGCTGCCGCAGCCCCATCTGTGCTCACCACGTCACACCAGGCAGCTCGCAGGGAGCACGAGGGAAGGGCTGAACGAGGGACCGGGACACCCTTACCTGGGCTTTCCAGGTGCCAGCAGAAACAGAAGCCCACTCACCTGCTACTTTCTGCTCACAGGAAAAGATAAGGGACACGTTACATCTGAGAGAGAGCACGGAAACGCTTTAGATACTAATGCTTTAGCCTCAGCATACTCCATATGAAAACCAAAAGTGCAGACGTCTCCACAGGGAAAGGTATTTCAAAGGGGATCCCTCCCAGGCAGTCCCAGAAGCTGGAGGCTGCCCACGCCACAGGGTAACCCTACAGCAGGGAGGTGACAGGGTGGGCATCACCCAAATCCACACCCGCACGCCGCCAGTGACTCAGCCCAGACTTCCATGGCAGGTCACAAAACCCGCTGCCTCCCGCCACCAACGGCCAGTCCTCCAAAGCCTGCGAGACTGGGGTCACAACCACTGAGCTAATCCTCCCTGAGAGGCAGCGTCCGTAAAGCACTTAAAGGAAAATGAAATGCTGAGGAGGAAGAAAATAAATATTTGGCAAACACCACTTCAGTTTATAGCACAGTAGGTTTATAAACCTTGTGAAATTAACTTTTTTTTGTTTATTTTCCTTTAAATCACCTACTCACACACTTGTGGAGCAATTCATGAATACTATTCTTCCCTTTCCCTCTGCCTCCTTTTCCACTAGCTCTGTAGGTAGTAAATTAAATGTACGAAGAAAGTTTCCACTATAAGTTTCAGTTTCTGACTTCATGTAGTATTTCATCATGCTCCAACTATTTCAAACATCCCAGCCAGTCCAGAGCTGCAAATGACACCCGTCCATAACGGGAAAATTAAGTGCTTAAAATTAAGTACCTCTCTCTTAGGGCAATGAAAATAAGAAATCCAAACTTAAAACGTTTGGTGGGTTCCTTCTCACTCTGTGGTTCTTCTTGCTTTCAACAGACCGTAGGGAGAGATGATGCTTATTAGTGTCCTTGGTCCTAACGTTAATTATTCTCAAACCATCCACTGTCACGCACCTGCTCTGGTGCAAGTGCCTTCCTCTGTTATATGAGGACTGTAAGGCTATTTAGCTACCTTCTGGTCCACTCTGCTGTCTATTGTATTATTTGGGACATGAGGAGAACCTGACAGTCCCAGGCTTGATCTCCTTTACTACCTTGAAAAGCCGCCAAGTCTTCTTCAAAAAGGTGGCTGCACACGAGCCGCGGGCAGAATATTCCTGCTTGGAAAATCACTCACAGCTGCACTTTCAGTGGACACAGAGTTTCACAGCCATATCAAAATACAAGTTTGCACCTCAGTCATGCAGGAATCCTGGGAATATATAGCGTCTATACAGACAAGCACACATGTTTCACCACATACTGGGTGGGCAGGCAAGCAAAAAGGCATCTTGCTCCACTGCTGCAAGCAGAAAGCCATGCAGGTTTACACAACCCTATTTTCACCAACCTACCACAAGAACATTAATGCAAAAATACCAAGACCAAAAATACTAATGAGTACAAAAGCCATGTAATCATTTTCCCAGATTAAATCCATCTGTCCAACAGAATCCATCTGTCCAAGGAGCTTATTAAGGCTGGAATAAGTCTTTTATTAGTCGGGTTACTAGGATCCAAGCCTTATCTCTGTCACCTTCAAGTCCTCCCAGGCACGCCAGCCAGCCAGCGAGCAGAGCTGGCCTCCCCCCGCGCAGAGGGGCTTTGCCACGGCTCCTGCTGCACCACGTCCCCTGCACCTCCCAGCTCCAGGCAGGAAAACCATGGAAGCGGGGGGTCCCTTTTTCCTTCTCCTGCCCTGCTTAATTGTGTTCAGGCATTTGATGTTGCTCAAAGGGAAAAAGCGATGCTCTGAATGACTCTTCTCACCCATAAAGAACAGGAAGGACCCCGGTGCGAACGCCCCAGCCTCAGCAGAGCCCAAGCTTTCAGCCACGGCACAATCCCACCTCTGTGCCCCGCTAGCTATGAAGGGAGTCACTCAAACCCAAACCCAGGCTAAAAGAAGGCTAGTAATGTCTTCATAAGCCCATGAGGGCACAGTCCCAGTGGCCAGCCTTGCCTTGCCAAAGAGCAGCAAAGCAGGAGGCAAACAGTGCCTCGTCAGTCTCCCCGGCCGCTATTCAGGAGCTGGCAGGTGACTGGAAAGCCAAGAGACTGCTAAAGTTCAGCTTTGTTCGCTGCTTGGCACGGCTGGGACCGGCGGCTCGGGGAACATTTATAGAAGGGTCTCCCAAAAATGGAAAGGAGGGGAGGAGTGGCTAAACAGAGGCATATTCCCACCATGGATGCCAGAAAAGAAAGGAAATGACCAGACAGATTTAAAAAAAAAAAAAAAAAAAATTGCTCAAAGCAATTTAAGCGAGGTTACACCAGGCAAGAAAAAAGGGGCATAGATCAGTTTAATTTGGCAAGGAAACTGCAGCAAGAGCAACTACCAGGTTGCAATTACTTTTTTTTTTTTTTTTTTGAGTTTGTTTAAATAAAAGACATCCATCAACAATATGTTACAATAATAATATAAGGCACAACTCCTGCTCCTTTGCACAGATACATTAGGGGTTTATTTATTCTTCCCAAACCCTACAGGAACTTTTTCCTGTGTTTTATAAACTCTATAAAATAAAGGAATATATGTTTACAGGCTAACAAACTATCGGCTGGTATACTGCAGCAGACAAGAAACCACAACAGGAACAATCAAGTCAAAACACCCCAAAGCAGTAGTGTATCCACATTTACTGATCACGATCTCTGCTACAGGAGGCCAAAGCACACTTCAGAAACTCACTGCCACAAGAGCCAGGACACCAGGCAGAAGCTGCCACTATAATCTCTGGGCTTTGAAGACAAACTACATCAACAACACATGCCCCGCTGAAAAGAGGAGGTTGACGTAATTGCTTTGATTTAAAGCACTGCACAAACAAGGATGGGGAAGACAAGCAATTCAAATCCCCCATCCCCTGTGGCAGTGCCTCTAAGCCATTACTACGGTGGACCATTAAGATGGTGGACCATTAAGACAGTGGTGGACCATTAAGACAGCATAGATGGGGCCTAAAGGGATGATCTGTAACATACAACCAAGCCCTGAACCCAGCCTATGCTTTCTATAGTTCAGTGAGTGTTTGTGTGCATTCTTAAAAAAAAGATCTCTACATCCAGACTGCACTGGAGTTACTCTTCCACGCCCAAACTGCTCATCCTCCTTCACATTTGGAAACACTGGATGAAATGGACTGCATCCGACATAACCACACACACACTAATGGTATGTGAGCACACGTGTACTGGAGAGAGAAAAGAGGGAAAAGCCTGTACCTGCCTCCTCATCAAGGCTGAGGCAGGCCAGTTGAAAACTGGTGAAACTCCACCATGAAGCAGGATACATGTCCGAAGAGCCAGTATGACATAACGCTGTACCTGACCCATTTCACCCATTTGACTGGGCTTATTTTAGCACAGTGAGATGAGCTGAAAAAGAGTTGTTCTCACACATGTATGTAACCTTGCCTTTTTACTCTCCCCATTAAAAGAAACACAAATTTTTGTTCCATCACTTAAGTCACCAGAACCACCTATTCTTCCAAAGCCTAGATTGAAAAAATCAGTACGACAGAGCCAAAACGTCATATGCTAGACCACATCTAAAACCAAAACGACTGAAGGCTCTACATTTTGTACCAGATCATACCATTTTCTTTCTCACATTTACTACCTCCCAAGAGGAAATAAACAGAGATAATAGGCAGTGAGACATGAAGAGGGAAATAACCATCAGTGAGTACAACCTATACAAAAATTAATTTGTTTCCATAATTTCCACAGTACTAATCTACCCTGATATCTCTGGAAGCAGTAAGGGAATTACTGCCTCTTCTTGCTCAAGAATATTTTTATGGGGTCCCTAAATGTTGAAGATTAAACATATTTAGTAATACATCTAAAAAACTACAGTTCCATGTAAAAATAGCTCCTCATCTTCTAAGTAAAGGGAACTACCTTTCTTCAAATCATGATGCTCTTCTAGCTTCTGGTTAGGCTGTTCAGGCTGAGTCAAACCCAGGTTATACTTTGGAGCACATGCCCCTTTCTGCATCTGGTCCAGAAGCACTTTACATTTGCACCGATACACCTTCAGGCCTCCCTCTGAAGTCATTCCTTTCTTGCCCCAAAATTTACACATACAGAGAGTCTTCACCAGGATGACAAAGCCCCAACAACATTTAATCTGCACTGAAGAAAGAAAAGGGAGAAAAAAAGAGGGAGAAAAGAATAAGGATGAAATAAAAAGAATTTAAGCCAGACCTGTGATCAAGGACTTTTTACCCTAGACTCACTAAGGGCTTGTCTACATGGGAAAGTCAGGGTGAAGGAAGCAACAGTGTGAATTTTCAGCACACTTTCTTTCAGTGGACTAAATTAAACTGCACAACAGGCGCTCTTAGTGCACACTCAGCATCCACAGGGGGAGTTAGTGCAGAGCAGCTAGCGTGCTGTAAATTCACACCCTAGCTTACTGCGCACTAACTTCCCCATGTAGACAAGCACTAAGCTGCTGAAGCCTTCATTTGCCTAAACGCATCCTTCGGTTTTTTTTCCTCTCAGTGGACTAGTTCTGGGAAAACTCGGGCCGTCACTATACAAAGGGAAAAAAATTAGCAGGCTAAAAAGGACAAACACTTATTCTTCTGGTAAAGCAAATTACAACCACACACAGAAGCGCTTTAAGCGGCACACAGGTAGATTAGTCTTCCCCGGCTTTAATCAGAGCCCCAAAACCCATGCAGATAAAAGCCACTAGCACAAACAGCACTGGTAAGATTTCACAGGCCGACAAACGGTTTTCAACTTCTCCCCAGTTCTGCCCGCCACACTAATACAGAAAAACCCTGAGACCAGTAGGAAAGTGGACGGCACCCCATCAGTGCTGAAGTGAGACACAATCTCCCAGGACCAGCAGGCTCGGCTGCCGGTGCAGCGCCTGAATAAAGGTCAATGCCACGGACACAGTTCAGAACCAGTCGCTTCTCTCTCTGTTAACTAATGAGGGCTTTTCCCCCCACTGGCTGACTAAAGGCAAATTTGTCAGTCTTTCCTTCTTAACAGCTGCCTCTAGCACTCTGTCATGTAAGCGTCCCCTTGCCCCTTCTCAAAGGGAGTATGTTCTACATCAGTAAGGTACCGACGTGCCTCTGACCAGGTGCCGACACCCTGATGTCACTGACACCCTGACATCACTGTTTCAGAAGCCATCCACACTGAGCGGGGACCCATCCTGCTTTGGCCCTGCTGCCTGGTGACCCACGCAAACCGTCTGCACCTCGCCCACGGTCCCACTGAGGGACACCCAGGCACCCCGCAGCAGTGACAGATTAGCCAGGTGTCGTCCTCTGGGAAAGCAAAGCTTCTTAGCAAGCCCCAGCTCTGTCCTCTTGTCTGTCATTGTTTCCAACCACAAACTCGTCTGAAGCGATCAGACTTCAGGTGCCTGAACCATTCCCAGCACTTTTTTACCGAAAAGACCATTACAAGGTTAATATTGCACTGGAAGGAAGAGAGGACCTCACCTGAATCACAACTCTAACCTGACTCCACACTTACTTTTCATGCCTCACTAACAAGGTAGAAGTAAGAAAAATAAGCAAAAAGGAGAAGGTGTGAGTTTAAGGAGCTACCGTTTGAAGGTATATATGTCTCAGGAACTAGGTGATCTGTACTCTGAACAGAAAGTAGCTGGTGCCGTCTTTGGCCTCCCACATACACCATCAAGAACCACATCTGTCATATACCATTGCCAGAACAGAGCTACAGCAGAGACCATAAAAGCTGTAGGCCAGTTGTAACCCTACACAGAGTTTTCTTCATCTTAAGGACCACAGCCAAGCTGTCAGTCCCATCAGGGCACCACCTCCAGGCAGGACACCACTAGGCGAAGGTCACCAGTGAGGAGCTAGAAGTACCACTGGTGAGGGTTAGACACATTTCCACCTCTTAACCTTAAAAAATTAAAAATTTCTTTCAAACACACACACACAAACAAGGAAGCCGATCTGCTAACTTCAAGTTTACCTCTTCATTGAAAGTTCAGTGATTTTTAGGGCATGAACTGGAAAGGCAGGAAAACTAATTTATCTGGATAAGCTTAAAAAAAAAAAAAAAAAGGCATAAGATAAGCCCTGTGTTTTCCATACAGCTCTGCTGTCTTCTCCCAGCAATACCCTTAGCTCTAAATGACCTGCAAATTAACCAAAACATGAAATCTGACTCCATGCCTCTGTTCTGCAGAATACACTCAGCCTGCCAGAAAGTCCAGCCATGACAAAGAGGTTTCAAGGAAAGTTGTTTAAATACATTACTGCTTATCAAAATTAGATTTCCTATGAATGCTGCACCAAACACGGCAGCCACTTTTAAATGGGGCAGGAAAAGGTGCCCAATAAGGATAAAAACTCCAAGAAAAAGCAACAGTGTTTTGAAGCAGTCAGGGAAAACAAAGGATTGCAAAGTGGCATCCAGACAGTTTTCAGCTCTTCTACCTCAAGCTACCATCAAGCTAATCAGATCAAAACCAGATCTGGTCCTTGCATGGATCACAGACTGTCAAGAGAACTCACAATGCAGAAACTGATACCAACAACTGGTCTTCTATGGTCTCCTCTGGCGCTAAAAAAATCCTGATGGTCTGCAAAGGTGCTAGTAGGCACAGTACTATTGAAGTACCTCAAAAACAAGGGAAAACACACTACACATCACTCCCAATCTCACCTTGGCTTTAGAAATATAAAAGCACAGCAAGTCGGAGAACAATAATCTCAGCATTTTGCCTCAATGCCAAGTATTTCTGGTCACCTTTAGTCTTTAAAGCAAAACTCCAGAAGAAATTTTGCAGTATTAGCTGGAGAGGCTTTTGGCAGGTACTGTCACATCTCTTTTAGCAGGATGCCTGGGAGACACTGCACCTCAGTCTCCACAGACACCCTCGTCTCATGCAAGCTGTACTCTGGAAAATCAGCACCCTTTGAGGAACTATTTTTTCGCAAGAGGTTACTCCTCTAGAGCCCACTACATGACTCCCTGTTTGGCCTCAGGCAAACAAACCAATCCAAATTCAACATGTCACTCCTTACCTTCTTAGCTGGTCCTAACAGATGGGGAACGGTCTAAGACATGGGCTGACACTTTTCCAACAGTGCAGAGAAGGAAAGTAGAGGAAGGCTGAACTACACCTAGGATCACCCAAGAACAAAGCTACCAACCAGGTATCCTTGAATCTTGAATTTTTCCCAACTTGAAGTTTCCTGGAGCAGACGCACATACATGAAATTAAAAGTAGATGTTTGAGCTTTCATAACTTTCCTGCCTTTACAAGTCCTGCTCTGGGAAGCGGCATTCCCACAGCCCACCATTACACAGAACTACAAGCCCATCCTTCCATCCCGTCAGTGAAAAGGAAGGCATTCAGGCAAATATGCCAGGTCACCAAAGCAAGTGTTCCATTTACTTCCACAGCCAAGATGTGGGCGCTTTAACACGAAACAAGCCTTCCAACTTTTCTTCAGCAGCCTATAGAAATTCTCAAATTTTAATTCAAATTATGGCCTCCCAAGAAAGCAAGGGCTGGGTCATGGGTTTGAGCTACTGACTGGAGTAGCAAACATCCCATTTTTTGTGGGGCTATGCAAAAACATAAAAGGAAAAAAATATATATGGAATTTAGGAGGAAGAAAGGACTGTAAGCAACAATAGGGGTGCAGGAGTTTCACTTCTGGTTTGTTTTCTGGTTTTAACTTTCAATTGAAAATGCCTCCTATGAAAGGCTTTCGGATTATACAGGCTAGTATTGTGAAGGCTACAATATAGACCCTTAAAACACAAACAAGAGAAGGATTTTGTTTATGCTGATAGAGCAAATTGAGCAGACCAAAACTTATCTTCAAATATTTATTTTCACATTGTGAATGTCAACATTCTTCTCTGTCTTCAGGACAAGGGGGTATGGTAGAGTCACTGCACAAACCAAGGCCAAACACATCCCTCCAAGGTTTCATTTGGCTAGGTACCACTGGAGGACTTACTTGTGCAAACTTGTAGATATGTAATCAAGCAGGGGACTGCAGAGATTCCTGAGGATTTGAGGGGAGACAAGGGTATATTTATTAGTGTTCTACGTTGTAAACAGGTGAAAGATTAATTGTTAAAACAATAAGGGGGCCAGAGCCCAGAGGAGGCCCACAAGTGCCTGTGCAGCAGGGTTCCCCCCTAAAGCACAGTCCACACACACACACGCCCTGACCTCCCAGCCTAAGGAAGGAGGGAAGGCTTGTGTAATGAAAGAGTAAAACAAATATCTAGGGCATTTAAGCTGTATTTTTTCTACACTTAGATTTCTTTCATGGCAGCAGCGTTGTAAAACAAGATCTTTCTGGCTTGCACCCACCATTCTTCAGAAGACTTTCAAGGAGCATAATTTCAGAAAGGGTTTTGCAGTCAACCCTCTGCAAGGCAAATAAATAGCCATCAAAAGTACATGCACATGCTTGTACTTTTCCATGGGCGGCGTCAATCGAATGATTTTCCAGCAGAGAGCCCATGTGCAAGCCTTCCCACCATGGGCATTTCTGCACACCGAAGGATCCCAACAGCCAAACTGCAAGTGCTACCAGAATGCACAGTCAAGTGCAACTGCTGGACCATGGCTACACTGTCTGGAAGCACGGCAGCAACCTCCCAGCATCCTATTGCTTGCAATAAACTTATGCTTTTTTCAAATGCTCCCTAAAAGAGAAAGACACAGAGATACCTAGCACTTGCCCTTGTTTAAAAACTTTCCAACTTAAAATGAAAGAATTTTGTTCCTGGAGGAGTTCAACATCAAAAGCTACGTTCAATATCAGAGTCTTTTAGCAATGCTTGCAATTAGATACTTTCATTGATAACTCGAGCTTAAGCCAAAGTATAAACAGGCAGAGGTGTGAAACACAAAGACATAAAACTGCACACTGCGGATATTTTTTTGTAGTTCTGTTTTATGTGGGTCAATCCACAGAGCACACAGGTCCCATTATGTCCCAACTGCCCCCCCCACACACACACACACTGGTTACACTACGAGGTGTACCCTTCTGAGATACCTCTACAGATTTAGCTGAGGGGTCAGCAACTTAAAACTTTTCTTTAAAAAAAATGTTCTCTCTCCCAATGCTGCACCAAGGATAGTTATTAGCAAACACAGCAAAGCAAACCTCCAGCCATTAATTTTAGCCAACGCTTATTTCAACCAGCTATGGGTCACATGTGTTCCCCTTTAGCTGATCTTACAGCGAAACCTTCCCTCTGCTACCTCTGTGAGAGCCTCCAGTCCCTTTTCCACTACTCTTTCTTCTGCACCAAAGTTCACAGAGGGCTACTCCAGGAAACAAAACCATGTTTACATTTCCACTGCTTTTCCAGCATAAAATTCATTTTTGGGCTAACTTCAGAGCATTGATTAGCACAGTACAGGCGATGCCTCCAGCTGCCAGATGGCTAAGCAGGCTAGGCACAGGGGAGAAGCAGCTGGGATGCTCCTCTGGTAACCAGAAACATCTAGCAGGTGCTCTATCTTCAGCTTCTCCTTCTGTCTGAAACAGGTCAAGAGTGATGACTAAAGGAAAAAGAGAACATTCCAAGACCTTTTTTTTTGGTTGGGGTTTTTTCTGGTGTATGCCTGTATGTTAATCATCTTCTTTACGAGGGGTAGTCACTCCATCTACAGAGAAGAATGGCACTGGCTTTTCTCCTAGTATTGCTATTATGCACATCTTTCAACAGCATTTGCTGATCCACCATATGATACAGCAATTAATAAGTCAAATAGCAGAGTGCAGCACTAACCAAATCCAGACCTGCGCAACCAGGAGCTGAAACCACACAACAACCTGCACAAAAGGTTGGCTGTATGAGAGGCACAGTACAACATGTGGGCGCGAATCAAGACAGGCTGTGACAGAAACCCAACATACAAGAAAACACATTCACGGATGACACAGCACAGGGGAAACCCAACTCACATGGTGACACTTCTGATCGTTTTTCTTTCGCTCATATTGCCATGACATCACTGCCCGCAGTTACTGCGTTGTGAAACAACCCCCTCTTGAAGGTGTTTCTGAGTGATGCCAAGGATGCCTAAAGCTAAGTACAACAGATCAGAAACCTTGACTTTAAAGGAAACACAAAGGCTGTGTTTCTAGGAATGTAAATGAGACACCTGCGCACCCAGAAAAATGGGAGCATTACAAAAATATGGAGAAAGTATGAAGCTCCCTCACTGGACTTTTTTATGTTTTTTTAATGAATATGCAATGCAATATTCAGTGAAATAGTAACCGTTTGGCGAAACACAAGTCTTGGTTAGCTATAAGATTTCTGTTCAGAGCGCTCTATGACACCTTTTAAAGGCAGGCACTGAGTACCGCATGCCGTCTAGAACTCAGCAAGCAGAGTCAGGCTATACTACAAAGCCCAGTTAGATCCAAACAGATGCTGTACTGATCCAGGTGAGAAATGAAGGCATTTAAGATTGCAGCCTGAGGCTCCAGGCAGTGCCGAGCTCCTCTCAGCAAGCTGTGCAAGACTTCCCAGGGACCACCCTGGAGGGCTGCCCCCGCTCAGGTGCTTTTGCTGGGAATCGGACCACAGAATGGGCATATTTCCATGTACCAACGGGATGTAGGCTGCAGGGCTGTTGTTTTTTTTTTTTTCCACTGAGTGAGCCATCTGATGCTGGGTGAGAAGCCTCACGCTTCAACCTGCATGTAAGGTTAAAAGCTAAGTTAAACTGCACAGTATTTATGAAACGCTGCAGGGAAGAAAGCCGAAAAAAAAAAAAAAAAAAAGCATCGCATTTAGAACCATTGCTCATGGACTCATACACAAAACACAAAACCTTTAACACTGCCAAGCTGGGCAACTGTGCTGGTAGGCTCCCACTCTGCCTGGCATTCCCCAAAGCACTACATAGTCCAACTTAGTCCCACAAAAACAAATTATGATTTTCCTCATACCCAGAGAGTACACAAGTACCCTCACCTCCCGTGTAATGATTATACAATCCTTTTCATAGATAATTCAGTAGCTGGCTATACATGATCTTTTCGAAGTCCACAGTAAAAAGAGAAAAGTAGTAAGATAATTTGCAAAGTTTTCCCAATACCATCTAAAAACACAGCCCGTATCTTTTTTGGCAACCCTGGGGCTCAGCTGTTTAGACCTTAATCCTGAAAAGGTACATAGCTCTCCAATGGGGAAAAGGGTTGTAAAGAAAAGACAAAACTGTATCTGTAGCTCTCCTGTTTTGCTTTAACCTCCAGCGATTACTCATCTCCACAGCAGGAATCCAGAATATGTCTTTTCCTGCATACGCTTGTCCTCCTCTTGCCTTCAGCCCCACCCACCTGAGGGATGTCAGGCTTACAAAGGGAAAAAACAGTAAACACAGAGAAGGAGCATCCCTGGTTCAAACAAATAAAAGGGTGGCACAGCCAAAGTACAATCTCAGGGAAAAACCTATCAAGAAAGTTGCATGCCCCTACTCCAGCCTCTGGGTAAAATTACATGATACATCAGTTCTCTGATGCAGGGTCTGCATCTTGATTTAATCTTCCATCAAAAAACAGCACCAATAACGAAGAAAAAAAAACACCCATATTTCAGTACTGTACCAGACAGTACATCCACCATCCCGCAGACAAGGACTGGGAGGAGGCAGGGGGAGAAGGGGCACAGGTTTTCCTACCGCTCTTTTTGGGGCAGGGGGTAGATAAGCTATGAGCTAAATAGGATTTTGGTTTTGCCTCTCTCTGACAGGGCCCATGCGACGTTTCTTCAGGAGCAGAAGCACACAGCTGAAGCTTTTCAAGACAAAGCTGAAAGTGTCTGTGAGCGCAGCCCCTTGAGCCCATTTGTGGGAGACAAGATGGCTGTGGGGTGTTCCTGACCAGCAATATAAAGAACCATTTATTCAGGCTGACCCGTACGCCAGGGAAACAGGCCTAGATGTTTATCTTCACAGTGCCGGTGAGACTTGAGGGACCTCCCTTCAATGCTCCAACCTGACATTTTTAACTCGAGTTTTGCTATTTGCAAGCACTCTGACTCCAAAGCCAACAGCCTCCAGCTTACCCAGAGCCCTGGTGAGGTCGATGTGGGGCCTCATCCTGCCAGGGCAGCCAGCCCCACACACCGCACCCCCACGTGCTCACAGAGGTGGCTAAAACCCTCTTTCGGCTGGGTATGTGCCACCGCAACCATCCCTGGGCAAGTGGCAAGGCGAGCCGTGCCAGAGGCACCGTGTTGCAGGGGCTTTGCCAGCGTGCCCGTGCCGGCTGCAGACTGCGCCTTTCCCCATGCACCTGCCCGTGCAAACCAGCCAGCCAGCACCCGTGGGGCGCCCAAAGCCCCCCACCACCACCCAAAACACCGGGAAGAAGCCAGTGGCTGGCCAGCCATGTTTGTCTTGCATTAGCCAGAGCTCGGACTCCTTGCCAGCTTTCTCCTGGCTGCAGGAGGAGAGGGATACCCAAACCAGCACAAAGCCCCTCAGCGGCAAGATAACCTGTTTACAAAAAATAAACGCAAACAGATTTGAAGCAGCAGAGTTTGTATTGCGAGGATTCAGCACTTCTGATCCGGTATTAAAAAGCCCTAAAACCAGCTTTCGCAAACTGTCAGGCTCCAGCCACCGTTTCCCAAGAGCTCGTTTCGACAGCAGGACCGAGCCCAGCATCCCTCCTCCCCCCTCCGCGCCCAGCATCCCTCCCCCCTCCGCCTCCTCCCTCCGCGATCAGCATCCCTCCCCCCTCCTCGCCCAGCATCCCGCCTCCCTCCGCCCCCTCCCTCCGCGATCAGCATCCCGCCTCCCTCCCCGCGCCCCGGCCGGTGCCGCGTTGCGCAGCTGCGCCGGGACCGCAATTCAGTTTGCTGCCAGGGCTGCACCAGCCCGGCTGCGGCGATGGGCGAGTTCTGCCAGCCGATGCCTCTGCTGAAAGAAATGCCTGCGAAGTAGCTGTATTTGAATTTTGGAGTTTAAGTTTTGAGGCTCCCCCTCCAAAGAACAGCGTAAGAGTGGCAGTGTCCCCTTACCCTGCGACTTCAACCCTGCAAGGGTAAAACCCTAGAAGCAAATCTAGATGTGAAGCCGGCCTCGTACAATAAATCCTTCTGAAACTGAATTATTCCCTGCACTCTGCCCCTTTTTCTAAGCTTGCTTAGACTGTAATTATTTGCAAGGTAAGTGCCAGCTTCCCTGCCCAGACACACCTAGCACGTCACCGGGGCTGTGTCACTCGCCACTCACAGCCTGCGCAAAAATAGGCAACACAGTGCTGCTTCTTACAAATGCACAAATTATTTCCTCCTTAGTAGATCATGTTCTTAGCGTTCTTTTATTATTTTGTATTAAATGTTTGAAAACTTCCGCTCTTTTTAAGGAGGGGAAACCTGGAACAACTGGACTACGAAGATGGCATGAGGGCGGGAAGCTGTGGACAGGCACGTAGGCTCCTGAATGCAGTAGCTGATCACAGCAGAGGGCACACTGTTTGTGAAATAACCATGCCACCTATTATCGTAATTATACTCAGAATTTATAATGTTGAAAACCTCATATAGATAAACAAACAAACAACCTCATCATGAGGAGACACAGACACCCAGCTCTCCCAGCCAAATCAGAGGCAGTGGATTTGCATATCTAAGAAACAGCTGAGTACTCCAACTCCAGTATTGTACCATATTCCCAAAAGCCACTGGCTCTGAACCACCACCTCCCAAGCACAGTTTCCCTCCAAACTCACCTAACATCTGTGGACTTGGTTCGGGAATTACCAGGAGCAGACCAAAGTCACCCTCCTCATCCTCGTCACAAAGTGATCTGAGCTTGGGAAATTATGGGGATGGAGGGAGGGAACACATCTTCCCTAATTCAGGGCATCTAACTGCTCGTTCCAGCTAGTCGCCTTTTGATCAGGGTCTAATACAGGTCAGATGAATCACCTGGAAGCACCTATTCCTCTCTCAACCATAGATGCAACCAAGTCTAAATAAAAAGGTAAGCCTTAGACATTAATTGTAGGTGTCCAAAATCCAAAAGTGAGGAGGCTTTGTGCATAAAATGCCAAGATTATACCACCGTATTTAGCAAAATAAAAATGGAAAGCAGGCAAAGAAAGAAAGGGCGGTGGAAGTAACTCATTGGCTTTTCATAGGATGAAAAGGCCTACAAATACACTAGGCAGATACGAAAATTTTTTTCTAACATTCACTATTTTTCCACCTTTCTTTCTGCCCTAAGTGCAAACACATTGGAAAATTACCAAATTACACTGTAACTTCCATAAACGTTGTACTTCTATATTCAGCTATGTTTCAGTGGGTCAAAAGTCTTTATCTACGACTCAATTAAGGCACAGTGCCTACTACAAAAATAGCCACATTTAAATAAGCACAGTTGTGTAACATTATGCAGTGAAGTTCCAATATAACCTGGTTTATTCTTGCTAGCCTGGATAGAAGAGACAGGTTATACTTACATTAAAAAACATCTTCTTTAACCCTGACAGAGACCTAAAGAAGATAAGCATTGTTGACATTTGAGCTTTCCGTTCTGGTTTTCTGTTTTGCTTCTACCATCAATTTAAGGCAGAAATGTGTATAGCAGCACTTAAGCCAACCCATAATTCATGGCAACATCCAGATCTGATTAGTCCTGTTACATAATCAGGTCTCCTTGATACATCAGGGGACTGCTGTTCATGCAGGAGGCACTTACTGTGCCACTTTCACCATAAGCTGTATTAGACAGGATCCTTTTTTGCCTTTCATCGCCCTGATCAGGCCTTGCATAAAGCTACTGATTGATAAAGGAACTAAAAATGAATACACACACATACGTATGTCCAAGGGACAGCTGTCACAGCTCCATACATTGAAGGCAGACCATTGGTTTAGAAGTCCAGATTTTAAAGACATCAACAGTGTACCAGAGCAGTTAGCGTTATCCCTTTAGTATGTTAACATGCATGATTTATGTTATTCTGATGTGCAGTACACACACAGCTCTCTCATGCACTGAAAAATTCATGGTAAGGACACAGAGGAGACCTAGCAACAACACGGCAGTAGCAGCTCTTAGTCAGAAGTTGCATGAAATGCTTGAATAGGAGTAATCCACACATAGCTTCAACTCAACATACAAATTCAACCTCTCTGCATTACATCCACCCTTCTATTCATCACCCTTCTGTTGTCTTACCTTTCGAGTCAAAATTAGCACTTCATGTGATTTCACTGTTGATACTCTGGTTAAGATTTAGATCAATGTTTCCAGCAAAGAAAATAATAGCTAAAGGCACAGCACAAGCAACAAGAAAATCCGCACTTCATGTGATTTCACCGTTGATACTCTGCTTACGATTTAGTTCAACCTTTCCAGCAAAGAGAATAATAGCTAAAGGCACAGCACAAGCAACAACGCCATTCCAGCCAATGCCTATTTGCTTTTTTGCTATTGTCTAGCACACATGATTATTTCACCCCCACATTTAGAAAGGAACAGTACTGGGCCAAATTTACTGTAATTTTGTTGAAGGAATGCTGAACAGAGAGAGAAAGATAACTATTTCCTAAAGATACAGCAAGCAACAGAAGCATACAGCAACTCAGCATCATGCTGCCGAAAAATCCTACTCCATGCACTATAAGTACTTCAACACTGTCATGTGAATGACTTTGGGCCTGGTCTCCTAAGTTCACCCACATGACAGCAAACCATCCCTTGCCCCAACCCTTGACCTTTCTGAATGAAACATTCATGCATAAAATCAAGCCCAGAGCTCAGCTCCCAAATGAAGGTTCAGCAGGAGCTGAAGGTCACTGGTTTAGTGCTGGGTTCAGTACAGCAAAACTTGAGAACAGCTGAAACAGAATGACAAATCACCTGTAACCACTTTTGATCCTCATTCAGACTACCTTCCTGATTTAATGATTTGGGGCAAACAACAGCTAACAGAGTTTTCTGCTCCCAACGCATCGCTGACAAAGGCTACGCCAGGGTGAGCACCAGCCTCCTTAGGATAACAGCTCTCCCAGTTCACATCTTTCATTTCTGTTTAAGTTGATTAGATTTGTGATTTGGGAATGGAAAGAACCCAAAATGAAAGGGCAGTTGCTAGGCTCCAGGTCAGGATTAACGCCAGCGGCAGCATGGCAAGGTAAAGGAGTTGATTTCCAAAGCAGCGACGTCCCTTGGAGCAGGCAGTTTAAAACCACTGCCTGGCTCTTCTGCTTTCTCATCATCAAGGAAAAAAGAAACAAAGCAACACTTTGCCACAGGAAAGCAGAGAAAGATCATTAATAGTTACCACAGTGTTTCTTGATTTTTCCTCTAGTCTATGAAAGGCAATGTTTTTTTCTTAGCTGATAAGCCCAAACCATCTCTTGCCTACAAACCATGAGGGACGTACAAGTCCTGATAAAGGAGGGAGCTCTCTGTTCCCATCGAGCACAGTATCCACAAAAGTATTCAACTGCCTGTGTGCCTCAGTTCCTCACTGTGGGTAAAACTGGTACCTATCAACAGCAACCCCCCCGTTCACCCTGCCCTCCCCTTGCACCCCTCGGCAGTGCTGAGGCACCCTTCTTTCCTGAAAGTGCACCGTCGGGAGGGGGCTAAAGTAGGCGTGCTAGCATCCCCGTCTCCCAGGTGGAGGAACTGCCATTAACAACCAACCCTTCAATCTCTCTTTCCAACAGTATTCCAATATTCTTAGACGTGCAGATTTGGGACTTCTTAGAAAACACTGCCTGTGATGACATACCACACAAAGCCGCACGCATCCTATCATCTCCTTCCCCAACCAATCAAACATTCATCCATGCAAAGTATTAAAATATCAATGAGAGTGTGGTATTAATTCTACCAAGATTCTACAGCACAGTGGCTGGAATAGCTTTCGGGGGGTGGGAGTTAAGGGATCACATCCCAAAGGAAGAGCTTGAATCCCAATTCCCAGCTAGCCAAGTGCTCTTGTTAACATGCTACAGAAGCACCACCAGCATTCCCTGCATTTTGTAAGTGCTCACATCGCTGCTTTCAGGGCTGCAGAGTCCTCACACAGAGACTGACCTTCTGTTGCCCAAATGCAAGTCTTAAACTCCAGTTACAACCCTCTTGCACACAACTCTCACGGCTCTCTGGTCAGCAGGCTGGTTTTGTTAGATGCACCTTTCAGGCACCTACTCCCCCAGAACCCTGAGGGGTGCACAGTTTGCACTGATGGTCTCACACGATAGCAAAGCATAGCCCACAACCTCGTCTAGAGCCTACTTGGGGTATAACCCAAAACCAAAGCAGATATTATGAATTTAACATTAGGAAAAAGGTGGGGAAAGAATCATGAGGGCTTATGCTGCCCAACCACACACCTCCCTCAAAACAGATAAGCATAATTAGTAGAAAACTGCCACTTCCCTTATCATTAGAGGGACTTTTCTGCTGGGGTCAAGTGGGGAACCCATTCATGGGACAACAAACCGTATTTTGCTCCATTTGCCTCATAAATGGAAATTTCACCCAGACTTCCCAATTTATCAAATCACTGGCTACCGTGCTTCCCATGCCCACAGTTGAGTCAATACGCACATGGAGGGAGCCTATGATGAGCAAGAAGAACCAACATCCTATTTTCCAGTTCCCTTTTTTCAATCAGTGTGTTTTCCAGCCCTGCTCCAAGCGATGGTAGCCTTCTTCAGAGCAGAATAAATCCCCTGGACACACAGAAGAAACCGCCAGGCAGCCCCATTTTTAGCCCAGGCCCAGGAGGTCTGCAGGGCTTCGGCAGAAGGGCACGTGGTGCAGCAAGTCCTACAAACCTGGGCTTAGAGTCAGCAGAGGCCCAGCTGTGACCTTAAAAATGGATTTCATGAGTAATTCAACCTTGACCAGTTGCACAGCCATAACGTGGGCTTGGCGCAGCGTGTTCAAAGCAGTTACTGGATGACTATTATCAAAATGAAATTGGCACCACTAAACTCTGCCTATAAGCAAGGGCAACAATCAGTTTGTACCGATACCATTTGTCATGGCTTTTACAGATGAAAGTTAAAACAGGCCAACTGCACTTCCAGGTGCCACAGCACAAAGAAAGAGAAGACTTGCAAAGACCATCTCAAAAAAAAACCAGTTCGTATTGATGCACATACCTACATTAATATAAAGGAGAAAAAAAAACCCTTACTCCGTCACGCACAAGTCAAACATTGTGTAAACAGCTGGACACTGCATTTTAAAAGTGCATTAGGCAAGTGTCACTAAATGGCCAGGGTCTTTGCAGAAGGATGCTGTGCTTGTCAGGGGTATCCCTATGAGGTTGGGTTGACATTGCCTTCTCAGAGGAAAGGAGAGCTTGCTTGATCAATTTGCCTAATGCTGAATCTATTTTAAGAGCAGTGACCCAGATCTTTGTTTTGTCAGCAGATGACTTGTGTAACATAGATGAACTGACAAGGAGTTAAACCAGCACTGGGCAACACCAAGGTGCTGATGAGCATCGGCAGAGGCAGGTGATGGAGGCAGACAGCACCGCCAGGCTCTTCCACCTGAGCTTAAGCTTCCAAACCTGCAGTCAGTCAGAGGATCATCATCCATAGCTAACATAAGCCCTGACACAGATCAACCCTAATCAGCTACGTGACCATGCCCCTATAACCCATACCCATGCTGGGAGCATCTTTACCATGGTTGTCCACAGCAGCAGAGTCCTCTTAAAACACTGCTGGCCTCACAGCAAGGAGCAGAGTGAGCCAGAGCCCTTCAGCAGGGTGTTTGCACAAAGCAAACGCATCCTCTACCCAAGCATATGTAACCTCCCTGATGTTTTCTGAGAAATCGGGATTTGCCTGTCTCTGCCCGAGGCAGGAGGTAAGAGGGAGATGGCCGAGCCAGTGCCCGCAGGGGAGCCACAGGGGTATGAATCACTCCATCCAAACTCACCATCGGAAAGAGCTGCGGAGCTGAGGAGACACATAACCTTGACAAGTATCGCTAGACACGCGTCTGATCTTAAGCATGCTTTTTATTACTGGTGATTAACACACAACTGAGCACTTGGCAAATCTGGAGGGGAGAGACGTCATGGAAGCCCTGAGGCTGAGGGAAAAGGAGGGTTGCTAGCAGGTGGCTGGAGAAGACCAAGCTACTTAGGTGGCTTGTAGCCTATTTTTTGTCTGGGAAGGTCTTTTGTTTTAGCTGTCTCCAGTAATTCTTAAATACCTACAACTGGTATTTATAATACCTACAACAAATGGAAAACAGACTGAAGAAAGATTAAATTCCAAAGTACTGAATATTCCAAAGGATGGAGAACGCAAAACTCAGAGACCAAGAAGATACCATTAAGAAAAAAAAAAAATCACAGATAACATCTCCAGAAAGGGTCTCTCAAGACTCAAGCAGCAACAGACCTGGTCAAAACAAGCAGAAATGGGGAAAGACTGTCAACTTAGCCGCTAGCCTGCACCCCTAGCCAGGTGAAAGTATTTTCAACGGCCTTGCTTTATACAGGAACGTGTTGATTCCTCACAACAAAATATCACAATTGTTCACATGGGATCAGTGCTTTCCCTTAAAAATTTGTGCTCTTGCTAGGAAAGATAATCGCACTGTGAATAAGCAAACTAAGTTCTCTCTGTGGTGGATTTATTTTTTTTCCTTACTCTCTGCAGTCCAGAGTCTGCCAGCCCAAAGCACGTGAGTGATAAAGCAGCAGCAAGAATAGACTGTCTGAAACGACTACAAGCAACTGCTTATGGCTGGGCTTTTTTTTTCCCCTTGACCTCCCTCCTCCATTCAGTGTTTTGGGAACACCGCCGCACTGCCCGACATAAATCACATGGGGAGCTAATGCGGGTGCCTCTGCTCAGCAGAAATTGCCTGTGCCCGTGGCTCCCCAGCAAGACAAGTTTATCCAAACGCTGGAAATGCAAAACTGGGAGCAGGTGAAAGGTCCTCCTTAGCTGGGAGTGGGGGGAAGAAAGCAAACAGGCACAGCAGCTGGTGGCACCTACATGTTTACAGCTCTCAGACAGGCAAATATCCTCCTAACATAACTCAACAGGAGAGGAAGATCCAGAACCCTGCTTTAAAATACAGTGAGACAATCAACCTCTCTCCAGTCTGGAAAAAAAAAAAACAAAAAAACAAACTAATATTTTCTGACCAACAATAAAATAAAATAAAAATAAAAATATCCCAAAGAAATTAGGAGAAGCAAATGCTTCCCTACCACTCTTCCCACCATCTCTGGAAGCACTGGCTGGTAACAACACTATAGCAAATTGCTGCCAACACCAGAGAAAGAAAGGGTTCATTAGAAGCAAATACGCATGCTTGCACTTTCAATAATAGATTTTTAATAAATATAGGCAACAGCAATAAAACCAACCTCACGCTAATACAAGGAAGTTAACTGAACAGTTCTGAGGCAACAAATTTCAGGACCAGAGCTTTCTGGACCTTCCACAGTTGGAAACGCAGCCTTACGGCTAGCTCCGCAGGGATTGCTCTGCCCATCACCAGGACGCGGCTATGGCCAATTATACTCAAGTGCTCACTGCACAATGAAAAAGGGTCACGACGAAGAAAAATGTCAGAATCCTGCAGGCTTAAAAAAATCAAAAGTCATTAAAACCATGCAGAATTCAAGTCTACTACAGTTTTATCAAATATTTAAAACAGAAAACCCTTAAGCATGCCGCTGTCAACTGAGCTTGAGAGAAATGTGCCTCTCTCCTAGCGTACGGCTTAATCTGTTCCCAGGATGCATTTCTTTACTCAGTAATTTCAGTTTAAACAGAAATGAACTGTGGATGTGTATTTTAGCTAAATGACTGCCTTTCTTTAAACAGACCCTGGTTAAAGGGGGCATTAACCTCCTCTCCCTCCGCCTGTGCAGTGCCACTTATCAGTGAGATGAAGGACTGTCTTTTCAAAGCACACCCTTTAATCCTTCTGGTGCCTAAATGTGAAGCTCCGCCAGTGCAATGCCCCCAGAACGGGACGTGTGTGTCATGTGTCGTCCCCCCCCCTCCCGCCCCGCTCTAATCTTCAATCAATTCCAGCATGGAGAGCATGAAACACAGCAGGTCAAATTCAGCAGAGCAGGACAAACTGGATCTGTGTCCAAGGGCAGGAGTGTCTCTCTCCCGAGTTTGTTCTAGCAATCCAAACACTTCAAGGGGTCAAGTTGGAAATCTGCTGCAATTTAAACTCTTCCCAAGAACATAACCCGCTTTTCAGCAATTCCTGCATGGGATGGGTCCAGATCAAGACAGGGAAGTAAGCAATTCCCAAGTAGTCAGGTGCCTATATTATTATTGAATTTGCCATATAGGAGCAATTAACAACGATCACAGCCTTTTGCCTGCCCAGTGCTCAGCACAAATCCCTCTAAGAAACACATCTACCCGGACTACCTGCTATTTTTCATCCAGTCAAACCTTCAAGAAACACACTGTCCTAAAGTAACCATATAGCAACCTATACCTTCCCTTACTGCCTTTTCAGCCTGCTAGTACCGTACACACAGTAGTACCGTACATCTGAACAGTTTTCCCCTGGAACCGGCACAGCTCCTCGGCAAATGAATCTCTGTCCAGATGGTGGTCTCAACAGAAACTCCTCTAAGTACCTCCTAATACCTAAAAAATCAGACTTGGCTCAATCCTCCCACAACTGTCACCTCCTTGGAGATCCAGGGGGGGGAGGGGGCGAGCGGGCGGGGAAATCTTAAAAAACAGCTTGAGTGATAGATGTGATCGTGGTTTTCCTGGGGAAAAAAGGTTATGTGAACACATTCAGAATTGCAGATATCTGAGTAGTAGAGTTTTAATCTGTATAATTTGTTGCCTGCCACTCCAGAGGGACCACTGCATTATTATCCATCACTTGAAAGACTAAATTAGGATACAGCAGTTATCAGCACGTGTTAACGCTGGAGAGGAGATGTACATCACCTACTTCTTCATCTCCCACTGCCCACAACATGGCACAAGGCCACAGACACCCACCCTTACGCACGCCTCAATTCATCCACAATGTGAGAAAAATCTGAATAGATTTTACTTCACCCGGTAAACCTGGCAGGCTGGGAAACTGTGAGTATAATAAACCTGGCATGTCCCCCAGCTCTCCCACCCACTCCACTCCTGGGGAGGGCAGGAAAAGCAGCTCCTGGGCAGTACAGTCCGAATCTGAGCAGAAGGGCATGCAGCTCCCAAGGAAGAGCATCACTCCTGTGCAGGGAGTGGATGGCCCTGGCCGCATTTGGGGAGAAGCGCAACCAGCAAGAAAAACAGTGACTAAGCTCCAGGCTCCACGGGCAGTCTCTCGACATCTAAATCTTCTCCCACCAAACGTTATTATCATCCCGATGAATTAAATGAACCATTTCTTAAGGCCGCGATGCCCACACAGTCTCAGGGGGACGATCATACAGGCTAACCCACAGAACCAGAGACGGGATGCGGTGGCAGTCCACGTGAAAGCTGCAAGCCAACAAGCTGAAGTCAGACCAACGGGGATGACCTGCTCTCCTCCCCCAATTCCCCCGCTCCCTTTTCTACCAGCTGCCTAACACTTACAGTCTTACATACTGCCATTCAGCATTTACAGAGCCACTAGACACCTCCTTACACCTCAAGGACTGGGAAACATAATTCATGTACACTAAACGTCCTACAGTGAATTGCACTGAGCATCTAAAAGTGACATAAAATTTTGAAAAGCCAGAAGCACTGCAACGAAGCAGTTGCAGCTGGGTGGCAAGGAGCAATGGTACTTTCCCAGATGACAGGGCTGGTAAAATATGTTGCAGAAGGAGAAAATTTTAGAAAAGGTTGTTAAAAAGTAGTTGCACTAAAATTTAAACCAGTCCTCCTCCTTTTATCGAACTGACAGAATGTCTTTTTTACCTGCCACACCCAACTTCAAAATAAGCATCAGCTAAACTATGCTTTATCCAGCTCAATGCTGCATTTTCCCCCCTCTGAATATAATTAACAGCCACCTCCAGTTTAAAAAGAGATTCCTTAAACCAACAGCTGCATCAGAATCAGCACCGAAATGCCTTGAGAGCTTTTGCTTAAACCCACACTTTGAAAAGTCATGACGGAGTTCATTTTCGTAAGTCTGAAGACAGAAGAAAGTGAAGTGTTTTGCTAAAATTTGTTCTGTGTATGTGTAAGAAAACTTCCCCCTGGAAATGTGTTTTGCAAAATCATGCAGAGAAATAGCATGAAGCCATTCTCGTTGTAAAAGAGCAAACCGATTTGCAGAGGGTGGGTTTGAGGCTTAAAGGGCAATTCAGAGATAAGGAGGCACTTTCTGTGTTTACATGAAGAGTTTCCCAGACCTCTGTAAGACACCTGTCCTGACCATGTCTCCACACCTTGGTCAAAACCTTTGCTTTGTTTCCACTGTGCAGCAACACATGCATCAAGTAGCTTTGTAAAAAAAAAAAAAACTCAAGAACCCCAAACAAAACAAAAAAATTGCAACATAGTCCACTTGGTAACTCAGTAGACAGGAGGCTGTACTGCTGCAATGGATGCAAACAGTGCTGAACTGAATGCGCTACTGCCTATCCCACAGCTGGGCTGCACCTGGATTAAACAAAAGTCAGAAAACCACAGCAAGCCTTGTAGTCAATGAAAGGCGCCTGCTTCACTCACGAGGATGAGCCGAGACCCAGTGCTTTTGTCCAGCACCAACCACGAGGGGCTGCAAGCCCTTTTATAAAGAAATTTACAGCAAACTCCACGATGGTTTGCCATCACAGGCACAGAGCAAACGCTGAGTTTCGTTCCCGCACTTTTTGGGAAGGATGCAGACGCCTGTCCTGGGAGCACAGCACCACTGCACCACTCCCCTGTCCCACAACCCTCTTGCCCTTCCCACACCGAACAAGTCCGTTGTGCCCCATTTCTTCCCTCCTCCCCCCAAAGGGAGAAACAAAGGGCAGCAGCCTCCAACAGCTCGAGACCAAGGGATCTGGGGCTTGGTTTATTACATGCTTAACGGAGCGCTGAATTACTGGTGGTTATTGCCCGGTTTAACTGCTTTCCTTAAAAGAGAAACATGAGCAAACAAGCATGTGTCATGAAAAAGCCCCTATTCAGACAGGAGCTGACAAGAGAAAGAGTATTCAGGGTTTATGACGGCTTATTAGCAGTTTTGCATTCAGGCACCAGCTGAGCTTCCAGCAAAGACTAATGCAAAGAAATCCCCACCTTGTCCACCACCTCCTCAGGAGGCTTGTCTAGCCCTGGATTTACTGCCCAAGGTTAGCACACACTAAGTAACCGAGGCTTTAACTATACGGACCAGGCATGTGTCCAGGGCAGCTTGCCTTGTCTAGACAAAGGCTTTCAATGCACTTCAGCTAGCATACACAAACCCCCCACCTTCAATCCCAGCACAGAGAGCAGCCGTGGAAGAGAGCATCCCCGGAAGAGAGCATCCCCACAGAGCTCCTCCGACCACCGCCTCTGCCACTGGGGAACCTCCGACCTTTAGGTGATGGCACCAGAGTTTTGTCCAAAAGATGGGGAGGGGAGGATAATACATCACCCCAGCGGAGCAAAAAACAGACCTGAGACTATTTTCCTTCTCTTTTTATCTCAGCTGACAGGTAACAACTGTGATCCCTTCTGCCTCCACCTTGCAAATAGACAGCACTGCAAGCAGAGGTAACTGCAGCCTTGGGCACACATCTTCCCCAATGACTGACAAAGAAGGGGTTTAATAGGCTTTCTCCACATGGAAGAAGGGGATAGGAGAGGAGCAAACAGACTCTGGCACTCCCATCTAGCTAGTCATCTATTTTTCATGAATCCTGTAAGGATTTTTGACCCATACCCCAAAAGTGCAGCTGAAGTCAACCCTGAGGTTGAAAAAGTGTTGAGGAGAGGGTAAAACGGATGGAGCCTCATTTCTTCAGAAAGCCAAAGTAAAAAGAGACCACAAAAAAAGATCTAAAGAAGGTACAGAATGTGTGTGGAGAAACACATTGATGAAAAAACAAACAAACCTCACTCATCTTGGCAGAACTACAGCCAATACCAGAGGTCATGCGGATTTAACCATATCCTTTCTACTTGTTAGTTGCTTTTACACCAAAAAAAGAAAAAAAGCCACAGACATGCCTAGAGGAAGAAATGCAAAGGGTGATGAGTGTAGAGTTTAGAGGAAGGGAGAGCATCAGGAAAAATTCACCCACATCAGATGAATATCAGCGGAAGAGAGCAAGGACAAAACAAACTGCAGAAAGGGAAGTAAACCTGCCACCGCTAAAAAAAGGACAAAACCAGAAAATTCATTCTATGAGAAAAGATTAAAGAATAAGTTCAAGACATGAGGCAGTTCCAAAAAGCGGTACTTCTAGAAAGAATTTTTCTCCTAATCCTGATGAGGGAACATTGTCTCAAACCAAAAACGTGCAAGCCTTTGCCCACACAGCTCTAACCGTGAGCTGCAGAGCCAGGCTGATACTTAGTCTAGTTCCACTGACTTCAGCAGATTGGGCCTGATCCTGGACAACCAAAGCACTTCTAGCTTTAGAAAAAGAACCTAAACTAAACCAAAATACACCTAAACACGGCAGAAGAAGGATTATCTCTACCATACACTTATTCCACCGCACTTCTTTTTGTCTCAAATGACATTTACGCGTTTTAAATCATAAATATACATGCGGTTTGCATAATCTGTTAAGGGTATTATTCCTGCTGGCCTAAAACAGCAAAGACATTCAAAACATTTCCCTCGAACTATTCAAATCATGAAATCATGTACTTGTTGAAGAGAAGTTTGGCTCAGGCACTCACAAGACATTTTCTGCTGTCACGCAGAATGGTTCCTGACACTAGGTGGTTTTGCTGACGGCTGTGATTCAGACGCAAGTCCCTAGTCATTTCAGCATGTTGTTTTTACCATCTTTCAAAGCTGTCCATAGTCACTATTGAAAGAAACCCACAGAATTCAGTGCAGCAGAAGCAAACCAAATCTGCACCTTGCAAAGAAACTCGGGACTGGGCATCCTTGGAGCAGCCCTGTCCGTCTCTCGGGAAGAACAGTATCTCAAGGTCAGTTTATGAACACAGCTCTCTGGGAAACACTCTGTACTGCTGCTGGGTGCACAATCTGCACAGAAAAAAAAAAAAAAAAAGGAATGGCCTTTGAAGGCGGACAAGCTATTAAATTTTTACTAGGTGAAATGTTTACTGAAAGAAATCTAGTCCTTTCCACTGTTGGTTATTATCATAACACACAGAGTAACTGACATACAATTAATGGAGCTTTAAACCAAGAGTTCTTGGAAGGAAAACACACCCCACTTTTCAGCTAACCTTGACAAAAAGCCAGGTTTTGGTAAAGTTCAGCAACACACGTGGCTTTACGAGATTCCCCGTTTATTGGGCACCTCTCACTCTCACAACAAGCACCGGCTCCAAGCAGAGGTGAGAAGGGGCTCTGCCAAGTCACCACCATCCACCACCACCGACACAGACTCGGGAGCAGTCAAAGTTCACAGCCCAAACTGCCACCCCAGAGGTACCATTCCACCCACACCCTCTCCAGTGGGTTTTCATGTACATGTGCCATTTCACATCAGTCAACAGTTCAGACAATGGCACCCACAAAAGAACTCCATCTCCTCTTCTCCTAAGCGTACTGATCCTGCAGGATGAACAGATACTAACAGCAACACGATGCTTTTAATAACCAAGGCTACTGGCTTTGTGTCCAGACTCCCAAGGACTTACAAACTAAACTGATGCCACCTTTACGTATTTTAAATGTTGTTCACATTCCCTTTTCCCATCTTCTCCTACCCGAGTTATAGAGAAAGATTAAAACCCATATTATTGTGCTACTGGGTCAGCAGATTCTCCAGCAAGTCAAGGTACCTCCAAGACCTAGTGCTTTCAGCACAGCTTTGTACTGTGTAAGCAAGCAGGATCCCTCTCCCTGCTGGAATAAAATAACTAGATAGCACCCAAGGCGTTTCAGCTGTCTGCTTCACCTTCCCTTCTCCTTTCCACAACAGGCAATCCCACTGGTGGGGTGCACAAAATAAAGTCTTCCCCTTTCCCATACAGCCCTGTGCAACCACACTGTATGTATACAAAACAGATTTCCTTACAACTGCAGCACGCACTGACTACACTCTTTGTTATAAAAAAAAGCTAAGAGGAGCAGAGCGGCAGCGGCAGAGGATGCTCCAAAGTCAAACCCTGACCACAGCAAGGACTTGATCTGCAACCTGAAGTGGCAGTGCCAATGACAGCCGTTTCACTGCCCATTTCTGTCTTCCCTTCCCAAAAACCCATGCAAGTGCTGCCATGACATTCAGTCCACGAGGAGGCACCTCCACACTCAGCAACTAAGCTGGAAAGAAGTCTGCTCAATAACTAACACATTTTTATTCCTGAAGAGGAAACCAGAGCACTCTTCCATTACCTCAGAAGAAACCTAAGGAAAGGTAGCATTACTCAGGACTGATTTACTGCCTCGAGCCATTCAGAAAATCATAAAGCCAGTGACATATAAGACAAGCAACTCATTCACAAGAGCTCTTTGATCTTAAATACAAATAAAATCAGGTCAATATTAAAGATTTTCATTCCTCGCCATATAAGACTTCCACAAAGGCTAAGGAAAGCTCTTCCCATCTCTTCTTTTAACACTCAAGTTATTTAGCAAGTAACATTTCTTTCACTTGACTTGAATCATTTTCCCCATATTCACTTGTCATCACTCCAGAATCTAACTCTTGGTGAGAACCTAAAATGCACAGGGAGAACTGCACAAAGCTTTTTCCACAGCCCCCAAGGACAAGTCAGATCAGAGAATTTCAATGTATTTCATGTGGGGGAAAGGAAGGAGTAAAGCGCACCTTTCCCAACATTCAGATTAAATAAAAGATTTTTCAGTAATTTGTTATTCAAAGCATTCCAGCGATTTTTAACAGATGAAGAGGAGAGAGCCTATGCTGTCACTATTAATAGGCTGACACTCCTTCTTCCCCCACAAGACCACATCAGAAACACAGGCAAAGGCGATAATTTAAGGGAGACTGGAGGCTCATCAGCTCCACCAGAGCCCCAACCCCTGCGACACAGGGACCCCTCCGAACGCACCCCAGGACGAGCACACCGGGCACGAGGCGCAGCGCTTGTGTACGCGAAATCAGGGAGGTCCTTTACATCCGAGGCTTCCCTGCAGCTCTCCACGCTGCACCTTTTGTTCCTCCTCCTACAACAGTGCATTGTTAACTTAATCTGCTGAAACAACAGCTGACTGCAGGATAGGCTAAGGATATAGCACCACCTTACATTTTTGGTTTAACGTGCCTGACTGTGTTCGAGCAGCATTACAATTTTATTTATTTGCTTTCTAAATCAACCAAGAGCTCTCACAGGCAGCAGAAGGCCCCTGAAGCTATCACTGTAATGTGATATCTGTTCATAAACATCAATATACCAATTTTAAAGGTATTAACACTGCTGTTTAGTCATGGTAAAATATCCTAATACCCGCCTCACCTCTGTTACAGACAGCAATACAGTTAAGTGTGAGCAATTCCGTTCAGGCCTTTCTGCCAAACTCAAACACAAACCTCACCAACTGCAAAACAGCACATAACTATTCCACCACAAACACAAGGAAAACAACTAGGGGTACCACCACGACGCTCACTCTATGAGATGCACCTGCCCAGTCGCCCGGGAACACTTAGCCCCTTCCTCTGGGAAGCTCTTAAAAGACCAGGGGGTCAACCTGCAAAGTCTTCCTCCTCTTCAGCTTGGGCAAGCATGAAAGCCGATCCTAACTATCACTAAGGCAAAGAAGGGATCTCTCTTGATTAAAGCACAGCTCCATCACATCCAGAGATCTGGACTGTACCCGTCTCACATTTCCTGGTGGGAACAGCAGTTCCTTGCTGTATTTCCCTCCCACATCCTCACACTGAAGTAAAGCACGGTGGGTAACTTCAGTATCAGAGAAGCACACGAGCTCCACTTCCTCCTGTGTTTATACAGGAGATACCATGCAATCGATAGTTCAGTTTAACAAATGGTGCGCAATACGAAACTTCGAGTACTTCAGGAATGTCTGCTGTAGCTGCTGAAGGAACATGCAGTATATTGCCTCAAAAAAACCCCAAGTGTTAATTAGAGAAAAGATACTCAGATTTACAACAGATTGAGATTTAAAAATAAGATTCACAACCAGATTGGATTCTACTAGCTGAGCGTACAGCTTTGGAGAAGCAATACAACGACACGGCTGGGGAAAAAAAATAACAAAAATTCAAACAGGTTTGATGGAAAAGGGTATCTTGCAGAGAAGCACCTTTGAAAAAAACACCTTGCATATCAGGCACTTAATTACAAACTCTTTTGATGATGGCGATAAATTTAAAGTATTTTTCTGTAAGTCTCTCCTGAAAAGCAGTAACCTAGAATAAATGCATTCTCTGTAGAAGTATAATTTACCTGAACAGGAGAGACCCCGGCACTTATTGCTGAGGGCACAGAGAGGAGACACGAGGCATTCACTGCTTTTCACACTGATAGTTCTTCTCAACCAGATCCCTCAGAAGTTCTGCAGAAATAAACCTGTCTATATTTAAGTTCCCAGCCTTCATGTAAGAGTGTGGAGACACTAACTGAGGGCAAGCACATTCACCTCCTGATAAATGCATGCAAAACCAGGTCACTTACTCATGAGTCTTTTGAGAAACAGGATGCTTCCCTTCCAGTGATGGGCAAGACTGGTTTTACATGTCATTCACTTTCACACATCCACTTACAAAGGCATCTTCAGTCCTACTATATATCCCACAAAGACAACCGACTGTAGCAGCTACTACACGCATGATACAGAGTAGGGTCAACCTGTCTGACCTTAGACATCTAAAAGACATACAACTGAGACATCTAGAAGACATACAACTGAGACATTCATCCTAAATTCCCATTATAATTAACAGACAAAGACTCAGGTAAAGAGCAACTTATCTCATCCTAGGGTAGTTATATCCAGAGGCCATTCCCCTGTCCTATTTCTCTCCACTGTGAGTCCTACAGCACACAGCTCAGATTTAGACAGCAAAAGGACAGTAGGCAGCCCACCTACTGAAGCACCTTTCCAAAGTACATCCAAGCCACTGCACAGGAACAAGCTATAAATTACTGACCAGAAATACGTATCTGCAGCTCTTACTACAAAATGTATTTTTCACCTATCAGGCCACCATAAAATAACTGCAGATACACAGCTATCAGTTTTTTTGGAGAAGTACAAAAGATGCTCAGTTAGGGCTTTCAGTCAGCAAACACTGCTGCACCAGTTCCCCCCAGAATTATTTTGATTATTGCAGCAGCACATGCTAGTGGGCTACAACTTAGGGTCCATCAGCATTTCGATTTTCTTTACATACCCCTGCCTGCAAGGGTTTATAACTCAGACACAAACATTCCCTCTCGAAGACAGCCTTGCCAGATGGGTACAGCTGTGCTTCCTTTTAGGTATTCTATTGAATTTTCCTTGTGAAGCACAAAAACTAAGAAAAATAATTAATTGCAATAATGTTGGAGGGTCCCAGACTTTAAGATACATAAACCCAAGTGCAACATGCTATACTTCACCATAACACATTAAGGCCCGTGGACCTTAAGCTTTCCTTTCCTGGGTTTGAAACAAAACAACCCAGTATCATTTGATAGCTCAAAGTGTAGAGGGCAGGTTTGGAGACAAGTTTATTTTGTTTTGAGCTTATGGTTTAAATTAGAATCATAAACTCTTGCCCACTGTCATCCCCTACGGCTACTCTCACAAAATCCTAGGAAGAAGCAATTGAAACTCCAGGGCTTAACTGAAATAAGACTGTTGTATTTTTAAGACTTTAAGTAATTTTTAACAGTTCCAAATGCAAAAACCCCAAATAAAGTGCGTCATCTTTGAGGAAAACCAGCAGGAGTAAACTATTGCCTTGGTAGTCCTCGGGAAGTTAATAAAACTCAGATTTGGTGCAACCGAGCGTTCCAAGCTGCTGCTCTTCTTTTACCTATGTAAGTAACATACCCTCATTTCACCTCTGTCCTCTGGTGACGCTGCCAGGTGCAGGAACCAGAGCCAACGAGGCCACACCATGGACTGGTACAAGATAAAAACATGGTAACCCAAACATTCAAACCTAAAACCAGCCCGATGTTCAGAGCCCTATAATGTCCAGTGAAGCTTTGAGGAGCTCCATAGGCATACTGGAAAAGAAAACCCACTTTCGGGGATAATACAACACAAGAGTAAGGAGCCAAAGACCAGGCAGGTGGGTGTTACGGATGGAAGTGAGTACCATCATTTCCACGCAGAGAGCAGCGCTGGAAGAAGGAAAGCCTTCGGGCAGGTAAGGAGCGGGACAGCACCCACGCCTCCAAAGCTGCAAATGCAAGGTGCCCAGAGGGATCTTTTAGGATTTCCCCAGCCAGCGTGGTCCAGTGGGAAGAGCATTAAGCGAGGGGACCTTGCCAGCGGCCCCAGAGCCAGGGAGTCACTGCGGCGCTCAAAGCACACAGGGACAGAGGAGGAAGCAGGCAAGCGGCCATGATGCACCACCAACAGCCCCAGCAGCCACGTTGCTGATCCCACCCCACAGCAGACCTTCTCCAGGGGCAGTGCTACCTGGCTCCAAGAAGTGTGTGCCTACAGCCCGTGCGTCTCCTTCAGCCGCAGGTACAAACCCATGAGTCACTGCGATCCCTGCAGGAGAGCAGCTCTCCTCAACGTGCCATGGGACAGCTCCAAAGGGAGGTGACGAAGACATACCAGATAAGCACTACAATACCAGTATAACTGCATCCACGTTAGCAGTTTTACCACACTAGCTGTTTTATTACTAGACAGGCTGATCAGGACCTGTCAGCGCTTGCAGTGTCCTGTTTGTATAGCAATAACGACAGCTACAGTGGCAGAGCAACCCAGGGAGGCACAGCTTTGGTGGGAAAGAAGCTTTTTTGCCAGGAGTGTTAAACAATCTCCCCAAGAAGACATCACTTATTCTGGCTCATGGTCACAACACAGCTAGGTGGGCTGAGGGAGGTCTCCTCAGCTGGGACCATGCTGAAAACAGCAAAAAATCTGTGCCAGTAAACATTCCCCTGGTGTGCATAAGCCCAAAGACTAGTGAACTGCCATGGGTAAAAGCTAATCTCTTTCAAATACATAATATTTTTTAATACAAATTATATATGCTCATGCATTTCTGCTGACAATTAGGCTGTCCCTTCCTTTTTCTTATATTAAGCACTTCCACTACTTTTTGTTTCCCACAGCTATGAACAGCCCTCTAATTCATTCTCAGCATTTAAGCCAGCTTCTCCATCTTCACCCTCTCATTTCCTCTGCAAATTCACCTTCAGTAGATGCTTCTCTCCAAGCTGTCCCACTATCTCTTCCTAACTCCACATCTTCCCATAGATTGGGTCTTTCACTTGTCAGTATGATGCAAGATCAAGCAGGAGGATGGCAAGGGAGAACCCCAGGGAGATGTCAACGCCCTTCACGCCTGCTACAGTTGAGTTGCACAGGGCACTAGAAATAGGAATTAGCTGCACCAATTTCTAAATAAAGTGGAGAAGTTTACTCCATCCATACGTCTCTCTGGTTCCTATGTGCCTCAGAACCGCAAGTCCTCTGCAAGGGTAAACATCTCCACTCCCCAGTCTCTGTGATTTCACCCTTCTTCAGTGATGCTTTTCACAGGCTTCCCAATCAGCAGCAAATTAAAACCAACATCATTGAGGTCAAAAGGTAGTTAGTCAATACATTCAGAACAGCAGATTTCACTCTGCTGCAGGACGGCCAAGCCCGGGACAGCAAAGGACTGCTGCCTGCAGGACTGTCTTGGCTCCAGTCTGTACTCGTTTCTCCTTCAGAAGGCTGCTCTGTCCTTTTTCTAACACTGAAATAGGTACCACAGAAGTAAGGACTGCTGATCTCCAAGGCCACCCCGGAGGAGATACATCAAGCCTTCTCAGGACAGGCTGGGGACCAGGGACAAGGGTTAGGTGGAGGCATTAAGAACTTCACAACAGCATATTGACCATTTGGCAGCACCCCACAGTTTCTAATCAGTGTCATGTTTTGTGCCTCTGTACAAGTGTTTCACACCACATCCAAGGCAGAAAATAGACTTTTGAAGTAATACTGAGATGCAGTGTCAAAATCTCCAAGTCTTGTACATTCAAAGCTACCTCAAGGTTCCCAAGAAGTATGCACAGTGGTGGGTTTTTTCCTCCCCCTTCCCATAGTTGCCTAATTTTAGAGCCAACTATCTTTTCTTGAGCCTGTGCCGACCTGAGAAACAATTAGGGACCCACAATGCTACATACGTAAGGTATTTGATAAGGAAACTTGTGCGAAGCTATGAGATCCCCTCCCAAATCTACCTCTCATTCAAGCAAGTTGAATTCTTTCCACCACTTTCTTTGGACTGGGACCTAAAACAACGCCGCAGATAAGGATCTTACTGTAACTTTTAACTACAGTCAAGCTCTCATTGTGTAAGTCAATACTACTGAGCTTAAATATCAGCGTCATCCAAAGGCAGGGAGAAATACTTCTGGCAGAGCCAGAGTACACAGTCAGAAATGTAAAATGGGAAAAACAAAAATACCACTTTCCTCCAAGGAAAACAGGTCTCGAGAACGTAGCTACACAACCTACCTGGCTGAAATCACTCTTGCAACAGAAAGTACCACTTGAAAAGAAGATGACTAGAATATAATATGTATACACAAACACACACTCGACCACATGAGAAAAGTCAGCTAGCATTCTAGTCCAAAAATTTATACTAAAAAATGTATATGCTGAAGGCAGGGAAATGCTAAGGGTGAACACCTCTTGTAATGCTGGATTCCCTTTGGGGACATTCCTCAACATCATCCCCCAGGGTGGGCAGCGCAGATATGCCATCATCACAGAGGCCAAAAAAAAGCATTTGTGCACACTACTGCCAAGGCTCTGGTGCCTGGAAGTTGGTAACATGTCACCAAGATTTCCATTACCAGGAGAAAGCAAAATAAAAGCAAGGAATGGAAGATGTATGTTCCTGGTTTTCTCCCCTCCTTTCTTTAATATCCCTAAATTAGTAAAAATCCCTACCCCACGCTTTATGAATAAAGCTCACCGTCCCCATGCCTGGAGCGAGATGCAGAAACCTTTAAGAGGAAAATAATCCGCCTCTGCAAGCCCAGGGAAGTGACCCCTTCCATTGCCAACGGGAAGAGAGCACACACAACAAAAAAGCAAGAAGAGAGTACGAGACTATTTCAACTCAAATTTTATATTTTATATTTTTCAACTTCAGTTGAAAAATCTTCCTACAGAAAGCTGAAAAAATTTCCTAGGAAGACTCTGGGCTGTATTTTGTTACATCCATCACCTCGCAGCCCTGCGCACACACCCAGAAGGTCCCAGAGTGCCAGATCCTCTTCTAATTACTCCAGGAATAAGGAGTCCCTGCCCCAAGGGCCTGCATTTGATTTAAGACAAGATACAGAAAAAAAGAAGTTTTGACCAACAGACAGATGGACTGGGGGAGGAAGAACAAGAGGGACATGTGGTTACCCACAATTGGCAGGTTTTCTTTTCTTTTCTTTTTTTGTTAATGAAAATAAATATCAGTAATCCCCACTGGCCACCTGCCTAGCTTTTGTATATTTACTTAAGAAGGATTTGGGTGATGGAGAACTGGTCAAAAGTTCAACCAATTTCGAGGAGAACAGGGGGGAAAACATCTAGCCGCAGGACCCAGAGAAATGCCAGTATCTCAGCCACCACCTGGTCCTTCCCGATCTCCCCAACAGCAAACTGTCCCTTTGCAACACAATACATGAAAAATCAGAGGAGGAAGGGAAGAAGGCCAGTTCATACTTAAGAGAGCTGGTCTGGACCAGTTTCTGAAAGCCAGTGACCTCACTGATCCTCAGTACAGTTTGCCTTTATAGCGATAAGACTGGAATTGTATTCATGTTTAACAAAATCATTTGAATCCACAATGATGTCCCTTTAGCAGTGAGAGAAAGAAAGGGGAGGGGGGGGCAAAAAAATTCAAATGCATTAGTACAGAATACCAAGCACTGTCCTCTCTTCCTACCCCCAACACAGTCACCTTTAAGACAAAAAGTCCATTAAGACAAAAATAGAGTGTCCTCAGCGTGGGAAAACATTTATCCAAGTTTTAATTTATTTTCAAATCAGCATTTAAACGATCACATCTTACATCATTTCCTTTTACGAGCCAGCAGTTAGACAATACACATCATTTACATGCAGTTTTGGAAGGCTGCAACATAAATCAACAAAAGCAGCCTTCACTATGAATTAACTATTACAAGGCTCTTAGAAAGCCACACCATCCTGTGCTGAGGGCAATTAGGAGTATCATCCCCAATTCCCATCCTTCTGGTGCACTCCTGCTATGCCTCAGAACTTGCGCAAAAACATCCTTCCCCCCAGTCACTGCTGCTACAAGTGAATTACGATGTCTATCTGTGAGATGTAACAGCACACTCACAACAGCTATTTTAAAGTGTTAGCTGTCTTTAAAAACACATATACACGCACACCCAGAAAAACCCACAGAGAAAGTGACTGAGCGACTTAACACCATTCAGTCTCAATAGCAAATGTAATGTGTCTTATGCCTCTATGGACGATCAGCTGGTAGAGATCTGAAAATTTGCAAAGTATTAACCAATGCCTTTAGTTCACGGGTCATTTTTGCATTAAAGAAAGAAGGAAAGCAAACACCCAATTCGAATCTTATCTCGAGGCAAATTAAGGGAGTGTTTTCATTTTGTGTGAGCCAAACTTCAAATTAAGCTTACTACTGGATGTGAAAAACTAAAAACTAACCACAGCAATGCTAAAAATGCTTCTTCACTATTTGCAAAATTTAAAAAAAAAAAGAAGTCCTTAAGGCAGCTAATAATTTGGTAAGCTGGCTACAAGTTCTAGTTACACCACAACACTCTGATAAAGTGGGACTGAGTTCAGAAGGAAAGGAGACTGGAGGCACAGCCATCGCACAAGACAGCAGCATGCACAAGAAGCACAATTACAGGCTAACACCTTCTTCTGGCTGAATTCTGTGCTGTTCACATCATCCCCTGCATGCACCTCACTAGTTCAAGGTGGTACTCCAGGGCTTAGAAGAGGGCTTAGGGGCCTTGAGCCCCAGGTGGGTGCACTGCTCTGCCAGCCCAGCCTACTGCAGGCAGCAGGGAGGCCAGGGGGCTGCTGCAGGCAGCAGGGCAGGTGGGGTGGGCAGGGGGCTGCAGCGGGCAGCAGAGTGGGTAGGGCTGGCAGGGCGCTGCTGTGGGCAGGGTGGGCAGAGCGGGCAAGGGGCTGCAGCGGGCAGCAAGGGGGGGCAGGGCAGGCAGGGCTTTGCTGTGGGCAGGGGGCTGCTGCAGGCAGGGTGGGCAAGGTGGGCAGGGCACTGCTGCGGGCAGGGCACTGCTGCAGGCAGGGCGGGCAGGGGGCTGCTGCAGGCAGCAGCGCGGGCAGGGCAGGCAGGGCGCTGCCGCGGGCAAGCCCGCACATGCCTCTCGGCTCCCATCAGCTGACACCAACCTGTTGAAGGGAAATTTCTCTCTCCAAACTCCCGCAGAGGCGTGGGGCTCCTTAAAAGTGCTCAGCTACAGGCTCGGGTTCCGCAGCCAGTCACTTCTTCATCAGCTCCAAGGGAAATCTGCTCGCTGCACTTCGCAAAATTTAACCCTTTGCTTTCTAACTTACAAGCGAAGCAACTTGCAGAAGCTTCTTTCTTCCTTCCTTCTGTGCCATCATTCTCAGATTCTGAACTAACGACAAAAAGGCAAGCAGCTCCCTGGCCAGCCTTTCCCTCCCAGGATGGCAGGTGAGCAGCAGAGGAGCTCTGCTCTGCCCCAGGACCAATGAGCCCCGTGGGCAAAGGCTTCCCCAAAACACCCCGTTTCTTTCAGGCACCCAGGGCTGGGAAACCGGGGGCTCATTCCCCACCCCCCTATTCACTGCCCTGTAACAAGCTCCTCTTGAAACGCAATGCTCCTTCACACAGCAGACGGGTAAGCAAGGCTGTGAAGATGAAAATCATGTAAACTCTACAGACTTTAAGGAAAGCAGTGGAAAACTTACTATTTTGGATACCTCACCGCCGAGGTCCCAGGCCCACAGCACACTCTACAGAAACTAACCCATTCTGTGCCACAAAACCCCAGGAAGATCCACACTGCTGTGACAGGGAGTAACTCCACTTGCACTCAGGTGCCAAACAAAGGGCTGCCCTTGTATTTCATGCGCATATACACATCTATACACCTATACATAGCTAAATAAACAGCTACAGTAGAATTATCTACAAAAATACCATTAGCTGGCTAGATCTGAGCTCTTTCCAGCAAGCTCAGCAAAGGCAAAGAGGAGAAAAACAGGACTTATTTTCTGCTTTTCAACAGGTCGGCGCGTCTCCTTCCCACCACCACCGCTGGAAAGCAGACTCCCCAGCAAGGCAAAGGACCCATCAGCATCATCGCCGGGGTGTATGAGCTAGACAAAGAGATAACGTCATGCCCTCTCCCGCTCCCTCCGTCCTCCCGCAGTGGCAGGTAGCCAGCCAATCCCGCTCCCGGGTGACATCATCGCCGATGCCATACACGAACGTGGAAGTACATCAAACCGGGGCTGCCCCAGAGATATCGGGGTACGGCCCCTCAAAGACAGCCTACCCCCCGCCAGTCCCTGGGGATGGCGAGCCGGTTAAAAGGGAAATAAAACCGTCTGGGAAGAGGTATTGCAAGGAGAGGTTGCTGGGTAAGGGGAAAGCGGAAGGCAACAAGCAAACACAGCGTAACCACGTTTTTCCCTTGGTTATGCAGTTCCTCCAAAAACCCTCAAAACATACACAGTTTCATCCTGGGGCATCCCTGAAGCATTTTTCCTAACAAAGAAGCAGCTGAGAAAAGTTAAAATACTATTGCACTGCTATCGCGCTGATACTTTTTTTTTACGTAACTGCATTATTTTAAGAAGAAAGAGAAGGTTTAATCACAGCAAGGATGTTTGTTTGTTTATGTACAACCCTGTTAGGCACCCACATTTTAAGACTGTACACAAATGTGGACAAACGCCTAGGAAGCAGCAGTGCCAACACAGTCTTACACACCTGTCAATCCACCACTGTCTGACAGGCTCTACAGCAGCGTTTACCTATTTCGTTTATTCCTGGCACCCAAACTACCACGCCGGCAGTTACCAGGCAAGAGCAAACATTGCCCTGTCGTCTCACCAGTGAGGAAGTGCAGGGGAAATGTCATTAGACAGGCAGCAGGACTAGTGCCCTGACAGAAACCTCCTGCTGCTCCCCCTGTTATCTGAGTGACACCAATGCCCTTAGACCTCAGGTGTTCATTCACTCTTCCAAGTCAATACACGCATGTGCCGAGTTTCACTTCTAATGCTAACTATTCCAGGAGAGTTCGAGGATACTTAAGGAAAATAAAATTTTAAATTTCTATTGTTAAACCACCGAGGACTTTGCTCATTAAGTCAAAGCATTAACAAGTAAGCCAAGAAACAAAGCACTAAACTGCAATAATTAACAGGAGAGTTTCAAGTCACACATTCATGCCCTACTTTCTTTTTTTTTTTTTTTTTTGTAAGAAGGACTCAGGTGATGCAAGCTCTGGAAGCAGGATTACAGAAAAAAATTAAATGGTGTCATTTACTGTCAGAAAAAGAGCCAGAAAAAAATTAAATGGTCAAGGTGGTGTCAAAGTACAACTTCTCATTCATCTGCCCCCTTTCCTCTAACCTTTTGAGCCACCTTTTTTTTTCCCCAGCTTTCTGCCACCAGCAGCACCCTCGTTATTCCACTTCTAGTCTTAAAATGCAACTCGCACACTGCACAGACACTACTTCTCCATCACCAAGGCTGAGGTTCACACCCTCAAAACAAACTGACATGTATTTCATCTGCAGAAGAGACACCAAAGTGCTTTATTTAGTTACTGGAGCTGCAAGCAGCAGTTATCTTGCCACCAAGGAAACTCACCAATTATATTGCCTTGTTTATAAGAAAAAAGAGAAAAGAAACAAAAACAAACAAAAAAACAACAAGCAACCACACACACTCTGTCACTTTCAGTTACCTCTCCTTCCCTCTGCAAATGTGCCTTCCATTTCTACAAAGTTTAGGGCTAGAGCCTTCAGTCTTTAGCCAAGTATTAACTGTGTGAATAATTAGTCATCCTGGTAGCTAGCACTCACTGCAAAGTCATGCAATCTCAAGATTTGTTTGTTCCACTGGGGGGGGGGGGGGGAAGTAAGCTGGTTTCACACCCACATGGGCACTCTCCGCTTTCTGTTTTTTAAAGTCATATACTTGTCAAACAGGTTATTGTGGGAATTCTGATTTTCACAAAATCAGTTTCCCCACTTCGATAGCTTACTGTTGTCTCCCTGCCCCCCCCCCCCCCCCGCCCCCGCCACTGCACAGCACGGCGCAGCGGGAGCAGATGCAGCACCACTCACCCCCTTACTCGACAGCTTCAGCACTTTGAAGGTTTTCCAACAAGGAAACCGGGTGTCAATTTTAATGAAGGCCAATGCCTTTGTCTAAAGTCACCGCAGCAGCAGCAACTTCCATGAGGACTTCCAGCAGCAATTCTGAATAAGCCCATGGAGCTATTTGTATAGTCCGAGCACAACCTGACAGCGCCCACTCGGTTTGGTCATTTCGAGGAGGGGGGCAGGGGGGCGAGTTGGGGGCAATAAGGACAATAAAGGACTATTTCATCATTCCAGGATGGGTACTTGGCAGAGCCATCTATGCCCCCCTGGAAAAGCAGAAGCCAGGAGGCTGACAAACTTGTCACGGGCAGCAACAATGACAAGGACAACATTTTTATCACCCCTAACCGTTCCGCTGGCCACCGCGGGCGGCTCGCCTTCAGCCGTGTGCTCAGCCCGGCGGAGGCACCGGCTACACTCCAGGAAAATGGCAATAACAAAAGGATAAGAAATTCTGCCACAAACCTTGTAGACTTGCCCGTACGTGCCATTGCCAACCACTTCCACCAGCTCAAAAATCCCAGCGGGGTCCTAGGTGGGGGGTGAGGGGGGAAGGGGCGGTGGGGGGTGAGGGGGGAAGGGGCAGAGGGGGCGGGGGGGGTGGGGAAGGAGAAGAGAAGCGGGGTTACATTTTTGTCAGGCGATGGCTGCTGGCAGAGCCCAGCAAGCGAGCCGGGCTGCTGGCGGCGTGCAGCTGTTGCGCCCTGGTTTTCCACGCACATGCCAATACATGCAAACAAAGGAAAAGCAGCCCAGGGCCGCGCTCCCCCCGCCCGCCCCCGCGGGGCTCCCCCCACGCGGCCGCCGGCCCCCCACGCCCCGGCCCCGGCCCCGGCCGCGGCCCCGGCCCGGCCGCTCCCACCCCCGCCGGCCCGGCAGCCCTGGCAAGGGGCGCGCCGGCCCCGGGGGGCCCCCGCCCCGCCGCCCCGGCACTCACCCGCAGGGAGGAAAGGTCGATATCCACCAGACTTTTTGCAGGAGAATCGTTCGCCATTTTCCCGTCTCCTCCTTTTTTTTCTTTATTCTTCTTTCCTTTTTATTTTTTCTTCTCTGTTAAATAATAGCGAGGCCGCCCCCCCTCCCCGGAGCAGCTGTGAATTGCGCGGAGCTCCTCTCCTCCCGTCAGCCCTTCCCTTCTTCACTCCAGCCCCGCCGGGTTGAAACTCTTCAGCATTGGGAGGGGTTGGCGGGGGGGATGATGGATAGATAGATGGATGGTGGGAGGAGGAGGGGGGAGAAGGAGGTGAAGGAAGGGAAGGAGGGAGGGAGGAGGGGGTGCTGCGGTCCGTATGTCTCCCCGCGGCGCGGCGCGGTGCGGTGCGGGGCTGGGTCCCCCCGAGGCGGGCGGCTCTGCCCCGGCCGGCCGGTCGGTGGGTGGGTCGGTGGGTGCCCGCGCGTCCCCGGCGGCAGCGGGCTCACACCATGTCGCGGCGGCGGCGGCAGGAGCGGCGCCGGGGCCGGCAGCCTCTGGCAGCCTCACGGTGCGCCCCGCGCCCGGGCATGGCACGGCACGGCCCGGCCCGGCGGGGCGGCGCTCACGCCGGGAGCCGGCAGCGGCAGCCGCGGCCCCGCTCTCGCATGGAGGGGCTCACGCCCAGCGCCGCGGCGGAGCCCCCGCCGCCTCCAAGCCCTTCCCGCGGCGCTGCCCTCGCATGAAACGGCGCCGGGCACCGGCGGGCAGGGGCTGCGCGTCCCGGCGGCGGCGGGGCACGGGCGCGGGGCTGGAGCTGGGTGCTGCGAGCCAGACAAAGATAGCCGGGGAGGGGGAGGAGGAGGAGGAGGAGGAGGAGGAGAAAAGGGATAGAAAATATACTGAGAGCGGGGAGGGAGAGAGAGAAAACAGCTCCCCCTTCCCTTCTCCAACAGGAAAAACCGGCGGAAACGCGCCCGCACCAAAGCACTGCTGGGTAAACTCGCGGGGAGAGAAAGGGAGAGGGAGGACCGGGAGGGGAGCGGCCCTGCCCGCCCCGCCGCCGCCCGCCCCGCCGCCGCCCGCCGCCCAACAATGGCCTCGACGGGGCGGCTGCGGCCCCGCCGTGCACAAGGCCCGGGCCCGGCCGGCGGGGAGGCCCACGCGTGTCCGCGGCGGGGCCGTGGGGCTGCGCCGCTGGACGGGGCCGTGGGCAGCCCCTGCCTCAGCCCCGCGGCGGGGGCGGGGGGGGCCGTGCGCGGGGCGCTGCCAGGCTCCCTGCTGCCCCCACCGCGGCTTTGCGCGGAGACCGCGACTGTCGCGACCGGTATTGCTCGTGGGGTGGGTGGTGCTGCTGGTATTTTCGCTTCCTGTCTCCCGGTGAGATGACCAGCAAAATCTCTCGTTCCCCCGCCCCCCACCAGAGACCCCAGGCCCACAGGAAAAACGTGCCTGCCCCATCAGAGACCTCTGCAGAAACGGAGGCAGATGCTGGCCTCCAGAACCAGACCCAACACTCAGGTCGTGTTAATACATCATCTACTAACAGCCAGAACTGTCTCAGGCTCGTTCCTGCTCCAAAGCATCCTTCAGCAGAACCTGAATCGTGGAAAACTCCCATTAACCCCTCCCGAGCTAGTCACATCAGGCAGTTGCACGCAGGTGTAAACCTTGGCAGGATTTGTCTCTCATTGAAGTTCTTTATCACACCGATACGGCAAAAATGTTACCTGCTTGCAAAAGGTCGAGTTACGTTTCCTGTGGGAACCAAGGTTTTCCTGTCTCTTCTACTTTAACCACAAAATTACATATACATAGCTATAAGTATCACAGAAACATACTTTTGAAACAAAGCAAACCTGTTGAGCGGAAAGAGTAAGAATAAATTACCGTAACAGTTTAATGGTGTACTTCATTTTTCACTTGTAGTTACAAAGAAAGGAAACTGGGGCCTGGGCCGGGCAACTGTTTTTCTCTGTTCAGGAACCTACAGTCATGAGAAGGCAAATGATTTCAAATGGGCTCGATGCTGGGTCCGCCTGAGTGCATGCACACAGTAGTAGCATCAAGTCTAGAGAGGCAGGAAGTTTGGAAAGCCGAATTTCCACAAAGATTTATTACCAACAGCCTGGTTTGCATTACATGTCCCATTTAACTCCACCTTTTTATGCACAAGAGCAGCCTTGGTAGGTCAGACCCATTGCTCGTCTAGCCCAGCGTCCTGTCTCCAGATGTAGCCAGTGGTGAATTCTGAGGGAAGAGCACAGGGATACCTTAACCACCCAGCGATACTTCCCTGGGGCACCTTCCCAGCTCTCTGCAGCTCAGGGAGCTCTTCAGCAGCGTTTGGTGTCACTGTATTTCACAGTCTCTGATGCTTTGTTCCTTCCACTAGATTGCCTGTTGGCTGTGTGGATTCCTACCTGCTTCTGGCTCTCACACTATCCTCTGGCAGGGAGTTCCAAAGATCAACTAGCTGCTTGTTACGTGCAAAGCACTTTTGTTCTTTGGCTTTGAACCAACATCTGCTAGATTGCAAGTACCCCCCTGCTGGTTCTTGCGTTGGAATAGACGATAATAATTTCCTATTAATTTTCTCCATTGCATTCATTTTTTATAGATTTCCATTGTGTTCCCCCTCAGTTTTTGCAAGCTAGCAAGTTCTGGTCTTTTTAGTGATACCATGAATGGAAGCCATTCCATAATTCCCCTTCATTGAACCATTCTGCTTCTAATGCCTTCTTTTTTAAGACAGGGGAATGGATTTCCTTACCATATTCACAATGGGTTCCCCATGCAGCGTCATGGCGATGTCCTGGTTTCCAGTCCTCTCCTGATACTCCCTTTTTTCACTCTTGTTGAGCATGAAAATGACTTTTCTGTGAAACATGTCTATTGTAACTCCACAGTCCCTTTCCACAGTGATAATACTGCCTCAGAGACCATTGCTGTGTACTTTTGGATGCTGCAAAAAATTTTCAAGCCCAAAATCTGAACTGCAAGTTTTCCAAACCCAGTATACAGCACCTTTCTTGTGCCCCTGAAATACAGTCTGAGTTTTTCAGAGCTGAGGCTCTGAGCCCAAATACACATTTTCACCATTATAGCTCTGACGTGGCTTCACTGTAGTGTCTCCTCTCTGCTTTGAGCTTATGTTTTATTATAGTGAGTTTTCTTCTTTGGTTTGTTTTAGTATTGTATCAGAAGACCACTAAAGAAGCAAAAGTGCTAATGACAAGATTGTGAATCGTGAAAATTGGCACATCTCCTAACTTTAGGGGAAAAAATAGCTTTTGCAAAGCAGTAAATGCCACAGGAGACCTTCCTGCTAGTTCCCAGGGTGAAGCACCACACACCTCACCTTCCTTTTCCTTCCTACACAAACGGAGGGATGAAAGGGTTGCTCTCTTGAGGAAGAAGTCTCTCTGGCTGTGGCCAAAACCACACTCTTCACATGTTCATCATGCTTTTCACTAGCACAGCGTACTTACCCAGTTTAGAAAGTCTAAAGGTTAAGAGACCAAACCTAAAACCACTGGAAAGATGGGCGGTCTGTTTTAACTCTTCCCCACAGAGTGAAACCAGCACCCCTGAAGGAGACAGAGTGAGACGGCCATCGAAAATCATAATGCAGATGAAATGCAAGGAAAGGTAATTTTAGCCCTGTGGATAGTCACCCCACACACAGAGCAGTAAATGACTCTGTCTTCTAATGACAAACTAAGCAGAAGCATCAAAAATTCTGAGTCAGCTCCATCTGTTTGGGAACAAAGCAGAAGAAAGCTACAGGGCCAGTGTGCTGCTTTCTGTTACCCTCAGACACAGTTGCACCCGTTCCTGTGCTTGCAGCGGCGGAGGGAACAGAGGAGCTGTAGTTTCCTGAGCAGTTTCAGCATCCTTGAAAGAGGGAGGCTGAGCCATTTGTTCCTGTCCTCTGGCATCTCATCCCTTGTGTCAGCATAAGCGTTCGTACAGCTGTGCAGTGAGCCAGGACTCATAACAAAGCTAGCCCAGGAAAGGAAAAGAATTTTTATTTTTACTATTGATCAGTTCCCTGGGCTGGTTCATTGCGTGACTGCTTGAGCAGTTGTGTCGACAAGAGGGAGGGGGTACAGAAACTGCATGCAGGGCAGGAAGTGTAACCATAGCATTACCTCTTGGTGGTAGCTGTGGCTTAAGCCAATTTCAACTCTCAGTGGACCTGTAGGGGTAGAACTAGAGAAACTTCCTTCCTTACTGGAAGAGGCACTGTGGGAGTAATGGGAACCCAACATTTATGTTCAAGCCACAAAAGAAATTCCTTGCCCTCAAATTTTTTTTTTCCCCCAGTTCTTTGAAATTGCCTTTGTTTTATTCTTTTCTGCATTTAATACACTGGGGCCCTAATCACTGACCAGGGATGTAGAGGTCATCAACTGCACAAACTTTTTAAGAGCTTAATCATCAACAGTATTCAAGAGATGAGTAAAGAGACAGGAAGTTCTGAATTTTCATTTTGTTTCCGCTGCTGATTCATCCTGTAGCCTTGGGGCATCTTGTTTCCTGCCTGCGCTCCCATTCCCTATGTGGAACATGGGAGTGATTTTGACCTCCTTGACAGTGTAAAGTGTTAGATGTGCCCCGTTGTACTGTCTAGGGAAATGGTTCTAGCCTTGGCCAGGAAGGTCCATGAGGGAGGATCAGGCTAGGGTGAGGAATATTGTGGGAGAGAGTCACGAGCAAGGCCGACTGAGGCTTTGCACAGACCAGCTCTCCTGCTGCAGGCAGGCTCCCAAGGCCAGAGGGAGGTTGGGAGCCTTTAAAGGCTGCCCGTTCTCCTCATGATGGTAAGTTCTCCTTGTGCTGGTGATTACAACACATGCTGGTAGCAGATCGTATGCAGAAGGATGCCACACAATCAGCCTTCCTCCAGCTTACACTCCTCTCCTCCCCTGCTGCTTCCACCGCCGCTATCTCACAGCTCCATGTGAGGGCTGCTCTGCGTGAACACTGCCGGCACACCCAGGTTCTTATAGACTGCATTTGAATGTCATATAGGTGGTTGTGTTCCTGCAGCTCTGGTTGCCCAGTTGTGCACACACTGCTGCTGGTGACATCCTGCTGCTTCTCCCCCCCCCCCCTCCCCCCAGGATACTGCGCTGCCTCCCAGACCAATGAATTACCCTCATCCTGACACGCAGACGAGGCTCAGGCATGGAGCCGGACCTGAGCACAGGGAAGCATGTGTAGATGTCACTGCAGGTGACACCGAGTTGCGCAGAGCCCAAAAGGAGCAGTTTTCTACCAGCTGTACACTTCTAGGCCATCACTGTCCACCCCCAGCCTTCCTCTGCTAGCATTTCAGGGACTGAATAGAAAGGACTCCTGAAACACAGGGGCTGCCTAAATATAGCAATCCCACTAGCGCAGGAAGCATGGCAAAGAAAGGCAGAGCACTTTCCGTGACTGGCTCTATACCAGGCAGGAAGGCACAGTGCTATCAGCACTGTCAGCACTTTAGAGGTGCCCATCTTTCCCCATCCCCTGCCAGGCTCCACATCTGTGCTGTTCTTTCAGATGTGCCTGTACAGGTCCCCTGTATTGTGATCCGGTAGCTGGGCTGATCTTAGCAAAAAAGAAAACACCTTTTATCTTTATTTTTTGCAGGTTTTGCTTTACCTCTTATTAACGCCCTGCTTTCAAGGAGTGGGGGGCAGTAATGTGAGAACAGGAATTCCTCAAGTTGTTATTGCACAGAGATCTAGGTACCACAAAACTGAAAGTCGTTTTGGGGTGAAGGAGTTACCTCAAATGGCATTGCAGTATAGGCTAGGGAGAGGTTAACCTTAGCCCTGTAATTATTAATATCATACCTGGCAATACTGGAGCACTCAGCAATTCTAACTTGATCCAGATCACAAATGAACATATGACAATGTTCTTATGAAAATAACATAATATGGTGTTTATATCATCTTCATGCTTTTATGCTGGATGTGATGAAGAAAGATGGTACTTGCTCCATCTAAGCCCGTAGGGCATGAGAAGCTGATAGCTGAAATGGTATGAAGTTTGCCAGGACAATGTGCTCCCAGAGAAACCTGTGAACAAATCCGAACCACTGAAGTTCAGCAATTTGCAGTACCTAGCTGGGGCATTTTGAATCTATTTCTGAACATGCCCACACAGGATTTATATCCATGTAGCCACAGCCTCTGCAAGGAGGCTGCTCCCACCCCTGGAACAGAATGGGACAAGGAGGGGTGACTTCATGCTGCCACAATCTTTCGCTGACTCCACATCCCTCAGTGATATACCATAATGAATTCGCAGTGCAGCACAGCCCAGGATCTCACACTTCACATCAGACTGGGATTCGTCTGTCCTGCAGCCAGGCTTAAAGCTGGCGAAGATGCATAAGCCTGGCATAAAAATACTGTTGCATGCTTGGGCTAATTGAGAAGATCTCGGGTATATTTTTGGACACTGTCCATGCTCTAAGTTTTAACAAGCTAGCTGTTTCTGATCCTGCTATCTATCACACAAACCATGCAATTACCAAGTGTGGCTGGCTGTCACGGGCTATCTCTGCTTGTAGCTAAGCTGGCTTGTAGTTATCTTCCCATGACCCAACTGTGACACTTACTTCACCTCTTAGACAGGGCCCTGAGCCATATCTGTAGCGGCTCTGAGCAAACATTTTTCCTCCGCATCTGAGTCAGAACTCCTCAGGGAGTACTGTCCCTCCTCATGTTGGTCCTGATGTGCCTTATCTTATACAGGGGTACCTGGGGATGCTCACCCAGAGTTTCTGAGATCCATGCTTCGGGGTGATGAGCAAGGCAGAGAGGCAACCTGCTCAAACCGCATTTGTGCCCTGGAATAAGAAAAGCTGCTCTACCAATGTGATGGTGGCTGTGGCTCTGCAGACATTTCTCTGTGGGCAGAAATTGTGTAAAGATCTCCCAAGCCTTCTCCACCAAGCGCATGGGCATGCATCCTACACTTACCTTCCTGATCTTTGGTTCCCATCACTGCACCATCCTTGTAGTTGTGCTGGTGCCTTTACTTGCAGAGCCATGTGATCAAACAGAGAAGCATTGGAAATAACCCCTGTTTTGCCATTTTGTTTTGCTTCATCCAGCTCACTTGTGTTCACAGTGTGGTGAAAGAGCAGAAACGAGCAAAGCAGTGAGCGTGGAGGTGGTTGGGTTGCTCTTTCATAGGCCTCCAGCCTGTATAAACACAGTTCAAGTTGAGTCTGCATGCCTACTGGGCTCTTGAGGAGACAGGTGTGGAATACTTTTCAAGAACTTATGCCTTGTTTTGGCATAGCCCTGAACATAGTCTTGATGTGCCGTGTACCGAGTCAGAAATGCCACAACGACATGATGCAAAGCATTGAACCTGTATGAACTTACTCTGTTCGCTCAAATGTGTTCCAAAAATTCTGAAGGCGTCGTTTTGCCCCAGAACATCTTCTGATGGGAGCAGGTGCCATAGCCAGCTTAAACCTGGTAAAAAAGCGTAAAGCTAGCACAGAAACATGTCTGTATACTTGGGCTAACTAAACAGAAAGAAGATTGTTGCGTGCTTACATCTGATCCAGAGCAAGCTGATCCCAAAAAGCCCACAGATCTGGTAATAACCAGCCTGTAACCATGGCCGGAGTTGGTACACAGGTCATCATGTTACCAGAAAGAAGTCAATGCACTTCTACCAACAGTGGGCTTCTGCAAGAAGGCTGTGAGAGCATAAATTCCCACAGTGCCTCTGGTCTGAGTATGGCTGCCTTTAATCCTTAAAATCCTTAAAATTTATCCCCGTGTTGAACTTAATGCATTGTGCAAACTCCCTGTGAATTCATAAATCTTTGAGGACTGTGGCTTAAGTGAGGTAAATTATAGAAATCAAAATTAAAGTGTAAAGCATATACTTAAAACAAACATTAAGGCTACAGAAGTCTGCCCTTTGAAAGCTTTCTTCAGTTTCCAAGTGACTTTTATTTGAATGTTGAAGGGATTTTCATTTTGTGTTATATCTTAATGAGCAGGGATTTATGTTTTGAAAATAACTGCAAAAATGAAGAGTGAATTGTCACCAAAATTCGAAAGAAAGGGGGAAGAAAAGCATAGGTGAGAATTAATGTCCTTTCAAATGAAAAATTAAAAACCCAGTGCTGTTGAAGGAAATGTAGAACCACGTAAGGATTTCCACAATTAATACCCTGGCTTAATTGGTTTAAGTTTCCCTTTCATTTTATACAGCATGAGGTCCACAGAGGCCATCACTTCAGGAAACACTGGCTTTGTCAGTGAAGCTAACTTAACACGTACCCTCTCCTCCCTTCCCCGGCGCCTTGTACCTGGCTCCACACCGCAGAGCACTGCCCTCTCCGTGGGCAGCTCCTATTGCCAGAACATGCTTTGCAGGGCTGAGCCGTGCACCGGCTTAAAAATAACACTCCCCCAGAAGAAGTGAATCGGTTCTGATTTCTGGCAGTGGCATCATCGAGAAGGCTGACAGCAAAGAGGAACACATGAGAGACTGAAATGGTGAAATGACATTGGCAATTTCTTAAGTTAGCTCCGACAGCAAAGCAAATCTCATGGAGCTGCTGCTGACATGTCAACAGAAATTCCATGGAAAAGTCTGTGGGAAGAGACAAAGCCTTTAGGCATCACCATGCAGCGTATAATTTAACAAAAGACACCCACTGGTCTTAATAGGATGGTTGAAATTAAAAGTATTAGTCACCCTTGGGCCAGTGATTGACACAATGTAATCCTCCAGGTATTGTGTTTTTTAAACAAAATGTCATCATCAACATATAGCAGAAGGCTGAATGTTATGAGGCATTGCTGGGTTTTGGTGTGAGGCAAAGTATTTTAGCTACAGTTTGGCTTGAAAGGGCATTTTCTGTGCTCTTCTTTTCTTCCAGATCTTGTTGATTTGCCAGGTGGCTCTTCTGTACCAACACATTTACCCTCTGTGGTCTGGTTTTAGGCCAGCCAAATATCAGGGCTGTGACACAGCAGTTTGGTAAAGCTCCTCCGTAATTGTTAGTGAAGAACTTCCCAATCAATACAATTACTTTATCTTCTGAAATGTGGAGGCTGCTAGGGGTCTTCTGGTCATAACAGAAATACTGAATAAAGAGCCATCTTTAAAATATGTAAAAATACAGTGAGCTATCATCTCCAGATAAAACATATGGGATTCACCTGTCCATTTTGCATGCCTGTATCTACGCTGATCACCTAAGCTTCCTTTAACAGTCAACTGAAGGAAGTAAGCACCTCCAGGGTACAGTTCATCTCACCTTGAAACAGACAAAGTGGCTCAGAGGAACAGTATCTTAGCACTGACTATGGAGAAGCACGGTGAGTTTGGATGCTGAAGCCTGTGCTGAAACCATCTCAGGCTGGGGCGATGAATCCCATGCAGCAGGTCAATGCTTTTTCATGCAATGTCTGTTTCAGCGCTGTGCGGTCCTGCACACTTTGGAAGCTGTTTACCCATTTGACTAGCAAAGTGAAGTCAAGGGGATAGATGTTTAACTGCTGCGAATTGGTGTAGCTCTTCTTGTGAAACTGCACAGAAGCTCTGTTGACCAACTTCTCCCTTTTTAAGACTGCTGTACTTTACTATAAGCCGTCATCATCAGAAACAAGTACGTTGTTAAGCAATGGTAAGAAGGCAATTTGCCCTTAGCTCAATTAGCTCTGAAATGGAAAAAGCAGGAAATTTCATACAAAGAATAGAAAAACAGCACATGATTTCCCAACAGCACTTGAAATTTTTTTTCTGCTGCTTTGATCATTGTTGTTCCCTCCTCTCACAAGCCCAGACTGGAGCCGTTATTTGAGCTTGGTGTAAATACACAGGGGCAAATGATGAGGTGAAGGTGTACACCATAGGAAGAAGTCCCAGTTCAGAAGACAGCTTAAGCACTTAAAGGTTCTGGGACGTTAATGGCATGCAAATGTGCACTTCTGAATAAGGGCGTTCCCCCAGATCAGATCCTAAGTACTTGGCAAGAGCACTTTGCAGAGTTCCCCAGGACGCTGCCAGATGTACTCAAACCCTGCCTGCAGTTCCCTTGCTGATCAAGTCCTTGATTTACTCCAGGAGAGAAAGGCTATCTCTACACTAGTGTTGAGATCTGAAATTCTGCTCACTGAGGATGAATGTGAGCTCACCAAACTAGTTCTGCCTTGCCCTTGAATCTTGACAAGGCTGGGGGTAAAAACCTCTGCAGCCGGAGTGTTCATGACCTCCGTGAAATTGCACCAGTGCAAGAAGTGGTGGAGATCATGCTCCTACACCAGGATGGACACCTATGCAGCAGAGAACAAAAGGCCCTGCCTTGCTGTTCACTCAGCTCTGCTGGGAAATAACATGTACATATATTTTCATACCAGTGAAAATGCAATAGTAAGTGGGTGAAATCACTGGGTCTTAAGTAAGGGCCAATTACGTGAACATCAGTCATCCCAAGTGTTTTGTAAGTTAGGCACTTTCACCACCAGAATAACATAGGGCAGAAACACTTCACGACTTTTGAATAATGGGATTTTGCACTGGCAAGGTATAAAATTCTATTTCAATATCAACCTTCTTGTGTCACACAGCAGTTTCCAACATGTTTTCATACTATGTTCTACAGACGACAGCTAATATCTACACTTAATATCACTTAAGTCTTATATAGTTATCTGACAACCCTGAGCACTTCGCAGAGAAAAATATTATTGTCTTTATCAAAATTCTGAGAAATTGGAGGTCACAAGTTCATTTATACCAGGAACTAATTTGGGATCTGGGGGATACCTAACTTGAGATAATTATTTATTTATACCAGGAACTAATTTGGGATCTGGGGATACCTAACTTGAGGTAACTATTTGCAGTCACAATTTGCACATAATTTCTCTCGGCAGTTGACTTTACATACTCTTTCTCAATCCTCTCTTTTCCTAGAAACCTAACATCCCAAAATGCATGCAGCTCTCAAATTTGTGGCTTCCCTTTAAAAATCCTGGGGCTAAGCATCTTGCCCAAAGATGACTTGCTTGATGAAATCTGGAGCTATACTGCCTTTTCACAGAACTCTTGCAACAACATTAAGGTCAAGGTCCTAGACTGACTGTCCAAGGCACCCAGAACCACACTGCACCCCGGCACCCATACCACCATAGTGTGTTTATGCAATCCGGCTTCCTATAGCATGTGCAGGCATCACACTACATAGCCAAACCACCTCTGCCAAATTTGATCCGTCTTCTGTGCAGGTGCTGTCCAGATGCGTGCCAGCCAGTGCAAAAAGGGATAACAGTTTTATATTATGTTGCCTTATCACATTTCAAAAGACAAAACAAGACAGGTCATATCATCTTGCAGTGCCTTTCAAGCATGTGATGCTCCAGCATAGGGCCTATCACTGTCAAGGACGTACATTACCTCCTTGCTGCTTGTCATTGCAGGCCAAGGAGAGCTTATGAGGAAGAAAGTTCAATCAACAGCACGACGAGGTGAAGTTCTTCTGCCCTTGTTGGATGGATGTATGTAAAGGAATCTGGACTAGCGATTGCAAAGGAGGATCTAAGATGCCTCCTTACCAGGCCGTCTTGTCCACAGCTCTTCTCTGTTCACCCCAGAGTTGGTAGCATGGATTGATCAAGAAACGAGTTCTCTAGACTCCCTGGACTCAGGGCTGAGGACCCCAGCCACACAATGGATCTGGAGGGTTGGGTTTGGGGTTCTTGACTTTGGCCCAGTATAGTAGATGAGGTCCCATTACTCAGTGTCCTTGAGTTGTACCCCTAAAATACTCACTCTTGGAATAATAAAAGCAGGGTTCCAACCTGCCCTAGACTACTTGCATGAAATTTTAATCTGCAGTGCTCTGGGGTTTGCCTGTCCTTTTCAGTTGTCTGTTTGTTTAGTCCTATTTGTAGCTGAAGAGATGTTCATCAAATTTGACACACATTTTATGGTGTGTAAAAAATTTACTTTAGGCAATAACAGATAGACTTCTCCACAAGTATCAGAGGTGGGAATCATCCTAAATGCCATAAGTTGTCTACAGTGTAGAAGTCCAAACCTGACCTCTTCACATCTCTCTCTTCATAATAGTCAGCAGAGAAAGAAAGGCACTTCTTGGGCATGATTCATCTCATGTAAAGTAGGTCACATGAATCACTTTCTAGAAATGCCTAATTCTCTGTATTGACTTGAAAGAGAGTCCAGATACATAACTCAGGCATAAACGGTTGCACTGCAAATGTCCAGAGTTGGATGGGAAGAACCCCACATTGTCTGGAGTTAACACCCTATGGAAACACTTTTTTCCTCATCTACTCCTATATCATGTGCACATTTGTCAGCTGCTCTGGTGCCTCTGAGTATCTGCTGCAGAAGAGCTAATTTGTCCTTTCACACAGGAGTGCCAAACACCACTTCATCAAGACAGCTGAGAAAAATACAAGTAAGGGTAGTGGGGCTTGACCGCGGGACATGAGGATCAGCAAGCAGGATCACAGAATGGTTAAGCCTGGGAATTGTCTAGTCTGACCTCTGCTTAGAGCAGGGTCAGCTAGTGCAGGCTGCTCCAGACTGCGTGCAGTCGGGTTTTGAGTATCCCTAAGGACAGAGACTCCACAACCTGTCTGGGTGGTCACCCTTTTAGTAAAGAAGTGGGGGGGGATTTTATGTTGAAATGGTATTTCTTGGTATTTCCATTTATGTCATTTGCTTCTTGTCCTTTTACTGGGCACAACTTAAGAATCTGACTTCATCTTCTTTAGTCGTCCCGTGGGTATTCATACACATGCATCAGATCCCCCTCAGGCCTGCTCTTCTCCAGGCTGAACAATCCCAGCTCTCTCGGTCTCTGCTCATATGCCAGACGCTCCATTCCCTTTGTCATCTTCGTGGCCCTTTGCTGGCATACTGCAGTAAATTTCTGTCTGTGTTGTACTGGGGAGCCCAGAACTGGACCCAGCACTCCTGATGTGTCTACCAGTGCTGAACAGATGGGAATAATCACCTCATTCAACCTGCTGGCGACCCTCTTGCCTAATGCAGCCCAGGGGCTGCTGGCATCATCTTGAGCTATTGCAATAGACAGGGGCAGAGGGCAGCTGCCAGCATGACTGTAATTTGCTTCCCAAGAATGCCAGAAGCTGCAGCCTTTAGGCAAGCCAAGTACAGCATGCTAGGGAGGATGCTTCATGGGGAAACAGTGTGGGATGGCAGGTGGGGAGTTCATAAGGAGAACCACTATTCTGGTACTAGCCTTCAGTTGCTACTAAAAGAAGAGCTACATAGAATCATAGCATCATTTTGGTTGGAAAAGATCCTGTGGTTGATGGGTGGGTGGTAAGGAAGGGGCAGCTACTTTCCATACAAAAGGAGGTTTGCCTTGTTCCTGCCAGATGGGCTGAAAAAGAAAGGAGAGGCTAAGTATGAAGAGAGGAGAAAGTGGTGGCAGATGTGTCCACAGGTATAGGGTCTACGAGGGAATGAAGCCTCTGACATTTATGCAGAGAGCATTATGTGTGGTCCTTCCTGCCCCACAGCCACATTTCTCAAGGCCATTGCCATGGTGGCTTGCAGATGGATGATGTCCTTTTAAGCATAGGGTACTGCTGGAGCCACTTGGATTGGAAGAGCCCACCACCACCCTTGCCCAGATGATGAAGAAAACAGATTTACCATGCTGATCTGAAGGGTGTTCTCCATTCTGGCTTTGAAGTGATATTGTGCATGGTACTAGCCAAGCCTTCAGCCTCTCTTAAAGATCTTCAGGACAGATAAAGATGGAGCACTTATTACTGCAGAAATCCTCAGGGGAAAACTGTGCGATACAAGGATCCAGTGGCCACAGCAGAAAATAATTTCTGCTCTCTAAAACACACTCCTTTGCTCTATAAATGGATCACAGTGCATAGGGACCAAGCTGTCCATTAGCTAAAGCATAGGATTATCTAAACAAATATAGCATACAAATAATTTTGTGGATGTTTTGGCACAACACTCTAGGAAAACTTGTGAGAGTAGCTACGTTTGTTGTATTATGACTTTCAGCAGGTGATTTCATCTTCCCTTGGGCCTTTATTTCTCATCTCTCTCAGAAAGGCGCTGTGAAAAAGAATGCACGGCCGGTGAGCGGCACTGGCAGAGGAACCGCGGCTGCTGCTCCACAGTGATCTAATGTCTTCCCAACCAGGCGGGCCCATCTCCTTCCTCACGGCCCGGCAGGTGTTGGGCCAAAGCACTAGCAGAAAACAGCTTTGTGTTTTCACCTGGTTAGGGTGATGAAATGGCTGCGGGGAGGGCCCAGGGAGTACCAGAACTGGTGCAGAGATGGAGCCCAGCACCTGGGTGGGGAAGGGCTGGGTGGTGGCAAGTCACAGGCAAAGTGGCCGAGGCTCCTGCAGGAGGGGAGCCAGCAAAATGCCATCCTAATTCTTCTGCACACAAGCTATTTGCCAGTGTCCTGTTAGCTATGAGGGGATATTTGTGAAAGCTTTATCTACCTGAATGAGTCACTGAAGAACACTGCTGGCATTATTTTTTTTTTTTCTGGTTTGCCTAGTCCACTGAAATGAGTCAGTTACTGGTGGAGATAACAAAACATGTTCACTGAAATAAAAAATGCCAGCATTCAGCAGGGTGGCACCCCTGCTCAGTGCTTGCTGTAAAATTCCAGCAGGCAAGGAAGGCTGCTTGACTGTTGTTCAGGAACCAGCAGGAAACAACCCCCACTAAGCTGTGACTCAATACCAAAAGGAGGAAAAAAAAGAAAAAAAAGAAGTCCCTTTCTTTGTAACAGCGACTGTGGATGGACATGGCTGGGATAATAAAGTAATGCTGCCCTGTCACATCTGGAAATCCAGGTTGAGGGAAAAAAAATCCAATTAGCTCCAACTGTCCTTACTACAGTGGTCTTAAATCAGTCCCTAGAGAGCCGTTGCATCAGATAACTGCATCCTGCAGTGACTGACTACAAGCTCTACAACATTTGCCACAGATGGCAGCCACCAGCCAGGAGAGAGGGGTACCTATTAGCAAGAGAGGCAGAACTCATCTGAAAGTGCCTCCTCCAGCCTCAGAGAGGTGGTAATGGCATGAAACAGAGGTGCTTGCTAGTAGATGCCCCTCCCATGCAAAAGAGATTGCTGATCTAAATTATTAAAGAAAAAAGAAGGAAAAAGAAAGAAAGAAAACAGACCCTGCAAAATATTCTTTCTTCCCTCCCACCCCCCCTTCATTGTAAAGCACCCAGGCAAAGCCAGAGCTTGTAACCTTCCCTTATTCCAGGTGCTAAAGCTTGCTGTGTGCAAAAAAAGCACCGTGAGAGACTGGCTGGATTCTCTGTTAGCAGGTGTTGGAAGCCTGCAGGGATCTGCGGGTTAATTAATCCTGATTTACCAGGGCTGGGGAGGCTTATTAGCCTCCACCCTAAAAATGAGGAAGACAGGAGGAGCCCTCTGGGGGGGAGGTAGGCAGGCAGGCAGGTAGTGTTTGTGGGGAGAGAAGCTGAGGCAGAGCCAACTCTGGGGAAGAGGCTTTAGGTGGGGCTTATGAATTCATTTTTCATCCCTTTTCTCTCAATAAAAGCAAAGTTCAGAAGAAGTATCTTTTTACACTTGAAAACAAGCATCTAATTTGTCGATGGTTAGCGGGAGCTCTGGGAGCTGCCGTGCAGAAGCCAGATGAAATCTCCCCATTGCCTACTGCAAAGCTGGGCAAGAGCTTTGGTGTTACTCACCTTTGCTGTCTCAGGCCCTAAATGAGGAATTTTTAAGGCATGTAAGGGGTGGGGGGGATATTTGAATTATTGTCAGGGCTTGTGAGACCACACACTTGACTTGATAGTGTTTCCGTGCTTGTCTGCCTGTGTGTCGTAGAATATATATTGCTTTCTAATGAAATCCAAAATGTCAAGGAAGGTATCGCTGGCCAAAACTCTCTTGACTGTGGGGGAGGGAAAGGGGAATGGAAACACCACGGGAGGGGGATGGGCTGACTGTTTAGCATAGCTACAGCTTCCAGCATCTCTGCAACTGTTTATAGTTCAAACAACTGGCTGATGGCACCCACTTGCACCTTCTTACTCAACAATGCCTCTATCTCCTCTTTCCCCCCTCCTCCTCTTTGCCTTTGAGGTGTTGACACCCTGACAAACTCAGCCCTGGCCTCCCCAGGGAGCAGGGCGAGGTTTTCCAGGGAGGGCTGAGCAGTGCATCCTGGCTTCCCTGCTCCCCCCAGCTCTTGCCCGCAGCATCTTCTCACATGTACTCCCTAGGCAGCTGGAGCAGCTCAGGGTGGCAGGTAGGACAGAGCGGTGGGAGATGCTCAGGCTGCCACCACCATCAAAACACAAGTTTGATGCCCAGACAAATATCAATGAGGGAAAGGGGAGAGGGACGCAGCCCTCCTGGGATGTGGAATTGCCCTGTCTGGGACAGGAGGAAAAGAGGTGCCTGCAGAGTTCCTGCTGCAGGAAAACACATAAAACCCTGAGCGTGGAGGGAAGGTCAACCCAAGGAGCACCCTGGAAGAAGATTAAACAGGAACGGGCAGAAAACACAGATGTTTGGTATGAAGCGAATCAAGAAACAGGGAGGAATCGATTCCTTCAGGGTGCTCCTGGGAAAGAGGTCAGAAGGGTGGCAGTCATAAAAATGATCCTTGTGGGCATCACCCTTGTCACGTGCTGGGCCTGTGAAAGCCCCTTTGCCAGTACGTTGGCCTCAGACCTCCAATCCATGGTGCGTTCTCAAGGCAACCTCAGGTCAAAATAAGCCCTTGATGATGGTAACAATTATCTTTGATAAAGCTTGAAAGAAAAGAATGATACACATATTTCTTTTAGCTAGGGGGTGGGGGAAAGTGTGACTAGTATTCCAGGGAGGACTACTAGGCTCCAGGCTATCACTCGTCCTGATTCTCAAGGAGTAAATCAAGAGAAAGCTCCCGGTGTTCCATTTCACGTGAGAAATGAGAATGAGCTCGTTCCCATTTCAGAGGGTTTGCTGGGATGCCCCTTTCCCTCCTCCAGCAACAAAGATCTGAAAATTACAGAAACGATGAGGGTGGTGCTCACCGCCCCAGGAGAGCTGCCAAATTCCACCCGCGCCCCTCAACACACCCCCCCCCCCCCCGCCGCTGGAAGCTGCTGCCTCCAGCCGATTCAAGCCTGAGCCACCTAGTGGCATTGGCTAGAAATCGGTATTGCAGGCAACATCAGGCTACAAAGCCCCCTGAAACAGGCAAGAAGTTGAGAAAGGGGTTTAGGGCAGCTTTGTGGTCCATCCACGCCTTGCCCGAACGGCCCTGAAAGCCCTTTGTGTTGCTGACTGCGCCGCCCTGTTCCTAGAAGGTCCTTGGGTGCATGGACCATATCTCGATAGAAGGTAGCAGGGGGTGCAAAGCCATGCGGCTTCTCTTGGTTTCCTGACCTGGCTTCTGTTGGTTTCCTTTGCATTGGTTTGGTTTGCTTTGCTCCAAGCTGAAAGCACTCACGTGTGGCAAATGCCTCAGATGGAGAGGAATTCCTCTCTCCTGTGTAGAGGATGTATGGGGATTGAGTAGGGGCCTTCATGGGTCTCTGGGCAAAGGAATGGGGAAAACAAACAAAAAACCCAACAAAAGAACAAAAAAGGCTTACTGTCTAGAGGCAAGGGAAGGGAAGGTCTTGTCTGGTGCCACATCCCTCCAGGCACTGCTGGGGGGGAAGGGGAAGCCAGTGGACAAGAAGCCCAGGCAGCCTCAGGGTATTTCTTAGGGTGATAAACTGCTGTGGAATGGACATCCAGTCTGGAAGCAGTCAGACTGCATTACTAAGTTTTGAAGCATGTGAAGCAAAACTAAAAAGGTCAATCTGACCGCTACTCACTGCGTCGTGTCAAAGAATAGCTTGAGTAAGTATTTCTTTCTCCTGCTTTCTTGAGAGGGAAACCCAAATCTGCAAAACTCATAATTCATGCCCCCTAAAATCAGCATGCCCCAAAAAAGGCAGCTCTTTAGATTTCCTTTTGTGTCTTCAAGTTCCATAGCTAGGAAGCTTTAAACAATGCAAATACTTGTTCTGCATGAGAAGATGCTAAGATGCTCACAAAGTCATCATTTGCCAGACTTAGGGGTTAATAAAAGCACCAAATGTCACAAGGCTTACAGTAAAATCATGGAGATTCACAATACTAATATATGTAGCTTTGTCTTTTGGATTAGTTTCAGCTTTCTGAAAGCCAAAGTTTCCTTTCTTTTCTTTTTTTTTTTTTTTTTTTCCCCTCTGCAGAACATAACCCAAAATATCAAAAAGCCAAGTGAAAGTCTGGTTTAAAGAGCAAGATACATAATATGTAGAGGCAAGGGTATGGCAAGAATGCTGTGATTAGACATATCAATCATTTCTATGGCAACAGAGGAGGATATAACAATACCGTAGAATGGAGCAGAGAAGACTGGGCAAAAAGAGACAATCATTATACACTACCAATATTTCCATTTACTCATTGCAGAGATAGAATCACAAAAAGCAGAAAACCATATGCAAAATATCCAAAATTATTATTTATAAATCCACATTTATAGTTTACAGAAGCAAAAAATACATTGTATACAATTAGTGTATCCTTGTTCTTCCAGGGAGTGTTTGTAAATCCGTATGACTATAAACAAAGGATATGTTTTGTGAGAGTGCGTATAACATAATGTACTGGGAGTGTGTGATTGCATGTACAGACACAGCGACTGAACCTTAAATATCTGCAAAGGTTTTGCCTTTCTGTACTTCCCAGATTAAAATAATAATGTTTAACACAAAAAGTGATCATTTTCTTATTTTTCTTATATCGATTTATTCTCTTTTTAGCCACCATGAGTGAGATTTAGTTTGCCTAAATTATAGTGCCTGGATGTGAGATACAGCCTAAACTCCCACGGCAGCTAAGAAAGACTGAGCACATACAGTAAGTGGAGCCTAGCAAGCTACTCTCCTCCTCCTGAAGTAGACCCCAACAGCTGGTCAGCCAAATTGCTCTCCAGACTTCGCTAACTGTGTGGTCTAGATGCTTACAGACTGTGCTAAGAGCTTAGACACCTTGCTCCCATGCAGGCACTTATGCTTTAGACACCTGAGGCACAGTCCAGCTCCTGTCCGTCAGTGTCTGACACCATTTCAGACCCCTTTATGTGGCTGTGGCATCCCCACGGAACTGGTGGAGGACTTGTGGGAGACTACTGGAGCTCAAGACTAAGCAGGATATCCAACATAAAATGGCACCGGAGCTAAGGTGACTGAATCAAGCCCTTCGGAGGGGAGCAGCAGGCAAGGGGTCATGTGTGAAGTCAGTGGGGGCGGTCCAAGGAGCAAATCAGGATCAGCATGGAGTGGCAGAGAGGGCACTGGTACATCTACAACACAGCTGGGGCAAGGGCTGGGCACCAGGGTCTGAGCTCACATGCAGCCCCTGCCACGAGGGGTACAGGGTGCACATCTAGAGCTCCCGTGGGAGGCTGCTCAGGGTGATTAAAACCTGCTGTAGTGCATGCAGGGCCCTAACACCCTAAAATCAAGCTGAAATTAATCCTCATCCTTGATGTTTACAGTGCAGATATCTGCATTTAAACCCATCGCCCACGCTTCCTCTCCAGTAGCTGGAAAGAAGCAGGTGCTGCCAGGAAGCTATATTATGTACTCTAAAGATATGCTATTGAAAGAGAGAAATTGCTCCCTGGAAATACTTATATCTCTCCTCTGACCGCAAAGGGAATCTCAGTGTGCATGGGTTTGTTGTAAAATGAGTCAGAGGAGCCCTGCCTGATGTACCTTGAAGAGTATCCAGAATGAGCACAGATGGTATAAGTATGCATGGATGTAGCCCCATAATGCGGAGCCTTCCTATCTGTTCACAGGCATTATCGCTGTCATGATATTGGAGGCAATATTAACATCAATTTCTTAGATTAAATACTGATGTTGTCATAAAAATGCTTACTGTTGGCTGAGCCCTTAAGGTGTGTTCTGTTTCCTATCTACCTGGAGGACAGAGAAGGTATGTACTGTCCCTCACTGCTGTTCCTTGTGGGTCTATCCTTGCTGTTATTTCTCTCTAGCTGCCTCTGCATGGCAAGACCATGTTAAAATGTTGTTACAGTTTTCTAATATCTTGAATTTTAGAGCAGGTGGGAACAAATAACAAACTTGCACAAAAAGTGGAGATGTGTATTGGGAGTGATAAGCAGTAAGCTGACAGCTCTGTCCTGGAGTCCTTTCCTCATCAGATAGCGTAGGCCCCCTCCCGTTCTTGCCCAGACAGCTTCCACACCTGACCTTGTAAGAGGGAAATACAGCCCTTTATTACTTTTGTCAAATAGATGGTAATTAGCGCTGCACACAGAGGTAGCTTTGATGATACTGACACCTCCATAACAAAAGCTGAAATAAAACCATCAGCTCTCAGAAAGTTGCCTCTTCTCTCGGAGAAAACTAGACATGACTGTTTTGAATTAAGGTATAAAACAGCCTCCCACACAAGGCCAGAGATGGTGCTGAAAGTCTCCTGCACACCTACATATAAACACATACACTGCAGAATAGATCATAGAATAATTCAGTTTGGAAGGGACCTGTCTGGGTGTCTCTCATCCATCTGCTCCATCCCTTCACTAGAACAGGGTTGTCTCAGATCAAGCTGCTCAGAGCCTTGGGTAGCTGTGTTGTGAGCATCTCGAATGAAGGGGGTTCCAGAGTCTCATCAGGCAACCAACCCTCCTGTGAGGTTTGGTTTTCCTTTTATCTGATCAGGATTCCTTTTTTGCAACCTGTGCCAGTTGCCTCTTGACTTGTGCTTGGCCTTCACTGCAGCATCTCATAGCATCCTTAGAGCCAAACCGCTGACGTGGATGAGTGGACTGTATGGTGGGTGGAAAGCTGGCTGGATCGCTGGGATCAAAGGTTTGTGGCCAGGGGTACAAAGACCCACTGGCAGCTCATTGCTACTGACATCCCTCATGGGTCAGTGCTGGGGCTGGTGCCATTTAACAGCTTTATTTATGAGCACTGCTCTCCTCTTGTTCACAGAGCCAGTCAGCACAGAAGGCATGATTTGTCCTTGTTAAGACCATGCTGGCTGTTGCCAGTGACCTGCCTGTTCATGTGTCCAGTCACAGCTTCCAGAAGATATGCTCATAATCTTTCCAGGTTAGGCCAACTAGCTTGCAGTTCCTTGGATCCTTCCTCACCCTTGAGATGTAACATTTGCCTTTTTCTAGTCCTTGGAAACCTTTCACAATGACCACAGTCTTGCAAAGATGGCAGAAAGTCATAGCTGTCTCCCTCAGATGGACCCCAAGTCCCATAGACCTGTGTCCTGCCTGTCTGCAGGCCACATACACTTTACCATATCAAAACACCACGTCCACCTACAATTTGATGTTACACAGCCAGTGCTGGGAAGTGCAATCTTCTAGCTGTGTTTTTCTAGAGAATTGTTCATATCTTTGTAGTTCTGGCTGGTTGATTAAACAGAGAACTTTTCTGATCTCCATACCACTGCTTTGAAACTAAGGGTGGAAATGTCTGCAGAGAGAAGTTGATCTTTTCTTTCCTAAAAAGGCTTGCAACCACCAGCCACCCCACTCTTAGAAACTTTGCAGTCCTTAAGGAAAAGTTAAATCCTCCTCCCTCATAAATGTATCCAAAACCAACACAACACTTCCTGGGGAATCAGGAACTGGAAAGCAGGTCTGGAAGGTCTGCTGGTTTTCCTTCCTTCACACATTCTACTACTGTAAATAAGCTGCTTCTTGTATCAAATCTTGCTTCTTGCTCAGCTGCAGAGGATGAGATGTCCCATGGCCAAACTGGCTGCAGACTTCCACGTCTGAGTGTGTTGCATGGACCCCTTCACAGCTGGTGGAGGGAAGCAGGCCTTCCTGCCTTCTTCGTAAGGTATATAACTAAAACAGATCAGATGTTTCTCACAGTTACTGGAATGGGACATAGAGGACCAGCTGAGATGCAAATGTCTACACTGAAAGTTCTCAGTGTTAGTTGAGATGGATGCTGCCTGAAATGCATATTAAAGAGTGGCACATATCTGCAAAAGAATGTTCCTGGCTCCTATACTGGCCCTCCAGCTAAACACTGAGTCACCAGAAGAGTCCTGGTAGAAGAGCTGTATAAGTGGCCAAATCAGAGCACATTTGGAAGGAAGCAAATTCTAATTCTTTCCTGAAAGTGTCCGACCATCAATAACAAAACAAAGATGTTAGTTTGACTACCTGAGGTGATTTTGAAAACAAAGATGATTTCTCAGAAACTGACAATTTGTAAAAAGGTTTTGAGCATCATAATACAATTCTTGTGCTAGCTATGTCCTTATGCCAACTGTCAGACATGTCCACTGTAGACTAGAAATTATCTCTTTCTCTGGCTTGTGCATGGTGACTTACAGTTAGAAAATAAGTGTCAGACTCTTTGTGTGTGGCTATAGCTCCATAGGCTTACAGACAGCACAGGACAGAAGACAGGAAGGAAACCAACCCCTTGCTCTCAACAAACATGTTCAGAAGTTGAATGTAGGGATTAGCTTAGATACTCCCTACAATATTGCATCAAGATCATGTTTGCATAGTTACTCCCAGCCCCAGAACAAACAGTAAGGAAATAGTGAATCAGACCACAGAGGTTTCCAGAAACCTGAGCAGACAGACTGACTGAGGTGCTTGTGCAATGAATAAAAGTACTGTCACTTCTCCCCAGCCAAAATCACTCCAGAGTAATTCACTCAAAGTTGCATGAAGCACCTGTAAAAGTTTCAGCATGAGGACTTTTATCACTCTGTTAGAGGCTTGAAGTTGAAAAAATGTTCTGCCATCTGAACACACAGTACATTCAAGAAGGATTTTTGCTTCAGGACAGATTAACATGATTAACTGAAACCTGTGCTCTCTCAGCTGAGCCACGTCTGCATTGCTAATTCATTGTAGGTCAAATTCTGTTATCCTGATTTGGGTTGTCTGTTAGAAATAATGAGGTTTTCCCCAGAGAAGGTGTTGATGAAAGATGCAGATCTAGAACAAACTACACTAGACAGTGAATTTTTTCCATTGCATTAACAAGTAATTTAGGCTGACTCAAAAATTCCTTCAAATAATAACAAGCAAGAAGATAAAAAGATATGTGAAAATATTAAAAACAAAAAATCTTTTTCATTCCATGAAATTACTTAAGATATCCCTGGTTTTACTTCATGGCTTTTAGTGGACTGTTGTCAGAGGGCTATAATCTGTACAGCCCAAACTTTTTATTCATGTATTTATTCTCCAGTGGATCAGTATTACAGATTCAGCAGCTGCCATCCCACCATCAGAGTTAAGCTTAGAAAAAGTAAAACCAATTGTAATCTGTACCTTTCAGGTATGAAACTCTTCCTCTAAAATCAGAAAGAAAACAGAATACAACAAAAAGAACCCCCTTTATCTCTATTCTGAGATAAATCTATCTGTGCAGGTAACACACGTAATGAGAGGAAAAGGTGCCAGTAGACAGGTGTGACCTGGCTTTCATTAGCTATACCTTTATCTAACTGGGTGGAGACACAAAAGAAATAAAGTCTTTCCATTTAGCTGTGTCATTATGGGGTGAGGCGCCCTGCCTTTGGTGCACTGAAACTCTGACAGTGGGTGCAGTCATGTTCTCCCACTAGCTTCAGTTGCTACATCTCTTTCCCAGCTTCTCAAGCGTCCTCACTTTCCCCAGCTTTCCTCATCACTGGGAAGTGGTTATGTGTCCAGAAAGGCATGTACCTCTACATCCTTCCAGCATACTTCTGCGTTAATGGTACCACAGTTCATCACTCACATCTTTCTCCTCATCCCCTTTGGTCATCTGACAGTCTGGGCAATTGGATTCAACAGATGAAATGCAGTTCTTGGATATGTACTCCCTGCTCCCGCTGGTTCCAGAAGAACCTGCATGTGTGGTACTAAATGAAGATTTGCTCAAAGGAATTGAACAAGGCAGCTTGTCACATAATACATATGCAGCTCCAGCTGTGACAGAAAATATGCTCATTAATAGTTCCAGAAAGAAGAACTTCGCTTATAGCTCTTCTCAAAGAGTAAATAAAACACTTTGGTGCACAGCAAATAAAATCACAGAGTTTCATTTACTGCAGCTTCTGAGATAACATAATGGTTTATCTATTGGTGATTAGAAGTCATTCTGCAAATGCTTCATGAATTTAGCATGAATTACCTACAGAAAAGTCAAAAAACAAGCACAGTGCTGTGCAAGCCACCGGTTGTCAGGAGGGAAGCTTTAGTCCTGCAGTCATGAAGCATGTTGCTTAGCACTCAACATGAGCTGAGAGTCAAATCCAATAGCTTGCAGATATCAAATGTTTTGCAAACATAAAATAAAATATTTCACAAAAAACATAGCTTGACTATTGTTCCAAAGTATCTGGGCAATACTTTGAAATGTATCTATTCAAAGACAACTGGGAGTTTTCAACATTTCACTAACTCAAATGGGCCAGCTCCAGCATAAGTATTATTTTTATCTGTTTCTACCAAGAGAGTACAAAAATTCTAACACTTAATATGTTTAGCAAAGCAATGCTGTAGCTGGAAGCAGCACAAAGGACATAAGGCTTCACTGTGCTATCCTGGGATTAAAATTGGCAAATGTGTTTCACTAGCCTGGCTTTCCAACAGTCACACAGCAGAAACAAGAGAGGCACTTACTGCATCGAGGTATCTCCCCCTCTGAGTGAGGGCTTGCTCCTTGCAGAGCGCTTCATGGTGTGAGGGTGAGACCTCGTGCAGAGGGACATCCACCACCTCCCTGGGCAACTGCTGGAGTGCTGAGAAGGCCCTACAGTCTGATAGAGACCTACCTCCTGAAATAGAACTTGACTTGTGGGTTAGCACAAACAATTCAGGGCAGTTTTCTGCACTGCCTGTGGTACGTAGCTGGGCTTAGCCTGCACCTATGAAGATTTCTAGCCATCTCTTCCTGCAGCCCCATTAGTGCAGCTAATGTGTTGTAAATGCAGTTTTATGAATCACTCCCTGAAGCTTTTCAGATGTTACTGAAGGGTCACAGTAACAGAAAATAAGGACCATATGGCTTACTCACAACAGCTCACCCTCCTCAGCCCCAAAGAGCAGAGCTGAGGCTCACCTCAAACCCTCCAGCATTTCACAGCCCTCACAGAGCCCCTGGGGAACTGGGGGGGGGGGAACGCTCAGGACATGGCTTGTCCTTTGTGTCTAAGCTGCTTACTGCAGCAGAAGCTGCTGGACAGACTTTAATGGCACTTATAGATGGCTCCGTATGAGATGTGGGCTGAGTCCAAACCCCAGATCGAAGCTCTGCAGCACAGCCTCTCACCTGGCCCTCCTTGAAAATCTTCCCCCACAGCTGACGGGTAAGGATGTTACCTGTAATAGGATCTGGGCAGCTGCAGCCAAAAACTAACCCTCTGCTGGCATTCAGGAGGGATTTTCAGTAATCTGGAATACAGGCTGAATTTTCTATGTATAAATACTGGATGCAGCAGTGTGATTAATAACAAAGTCATCTGCTGTAAGGAAACAGGAAAGTTTGGTCCAGAGCCAGCACTAGGAGGTGGGAGGAGCTGAAGCCTGGGCAGGCAGAAGGATGATTACGGCTCCTTTTCCCCTGAGTTTGCAGGCCTGACCAAGCACCGCTCAGGTCTCAGCTCTTTTTTTTAGGCTTTGCCAGTCAGTTTTAAGTCAGATTTGTTAGTCCAGCCCAGCATTAGTGGTCAGAGGTGGTGGTACAAGAGATACACTACAGAGAGCAACCCTCAGGAAAAACCCAGCCCCAAGAGAACTGTTTCAGAAACTCCTGATGATCTTTTTCCAGCATAGGTCAGGCTCCTCACATCTGACACCATAGCAGAGAAAGAGGATGTTACAGCAATTCCTTGAGACGGAGAGACTGTCACACCAAAGATGGCCCTTCCCTGAACAGCAATACAACATGCCCTCTGGTGAGAAACTGGTGAAATAAAACAGAGAAGTCCCCAGATTCTGCAGCCCTCCCAGATTCATCAGCCCACTGTTAGCATCGGTGATCTTTTTCCCATTTGGTGGAAGACTTAAGGCCACCCTCTGTCTGGAGCGAGGCAAGTCCTTCAGCTGAGCTGGCACGGCATGGGGCTATTTCGTATGTCCACTTTGCTCCCTCCCTGGGTCTGTGCATCCTCCCCTCTCACCAGTCTTTCCCATGGGATCTGCAGAGCCACCGGCTTCTCAAGTGCCTATGTACAAAAAGGTTTCTACCAACCAGGTTCTCTGCTTCCTACGTACAAAGAGTTTTCCACCAGTCCTCACACTTCCTGTGTGACAGTCGAGCCTCCCTCATCCTCCTCTGCTCCACACAACTCCTTTGTGGCTCTGCCACACCAAGGCGATAGCCCCCAGCCCCAAAAATGGCTCAGCACAGCCCAAAGCTGCTTCCTTGGCCATGCTGCTCACCTGGCAGCATGGGGGAAGCTGAAATACAACATGATAAAACTTGTTTGGCAGAGTTGCCAAAGGTACGGCTGTTTTGCTTCCTTGTTTCGGCACCTTGACAAGGTCAGGTCGAAGGATCTGGCAATGAGTGACTAACTCAAGGCTGCTGCGTGAGTCAGCAGCGCAGCCTGGCAGGGCTCAGGAATGCTGATTGCTGGGTCTTGCAGTCACCACTAGATCATGCTTTCCCCATGGTTGCCCTAGCAAAGCCCTCACGGGTGAGTGCAGCACAGAAATCACTCACATAATGAGGATTTCCCACTGCAATTCTTGGCAAAGCTGAATTGCTGCAGATTTATGAGCCTCCGTTCAGATCTCCTCTAATTCATCTTTTGAAACCCTATTACCTCCATCTGTGTTGCCTTTTGCATCAATCAGCCATTTTTACTTGATGGGCTGTTTTTGTGTTTGTTTTGTTTCTTGCGAACTCCAATAGAATTTTGCCAACTGAATTTTGTAGACTCCTTCATTACTCACATCTTGTGTGCAAACAAATGCAGCCTGCATAAGGAAAAAATACAAATCAGCACAATTTTGGTTTTCTAAGAAAGCAGAGAAGTTCTGAGTTCTACCCAAAGCAAAGCAGTTCCATTGCTAAAAGCAGTATTAGCTAAGATGGCAGTACTACACAAAATGGTTCAGAAACATTGCCCAGAAATTTTTTTTCCAGCCCCAGAGCTAATTATTTTTCAGCTTCCATTTGAATTGTATTCATTGGCTGAGGGTCAAATTCAGCCTGATGCTGAAGAGTGACCAAATTTAAGCCTTAAATATTTTCCCCCTTAATTAAGGGGGAAGAGGATCTTCGCTCGTAAGCTAGCAGAGCTTGTTGACACAGCTTTAAACTAGATTTGAAGGGGGAGGACAATAATATCAGACTTTCCCACGACAAGTTGTGGGGTGACGCACCAAGGGCTGCTAGCAGGGGTCCTCAGCCTGTTGCTCGGGGACGTGCTGGCTATACTGCAGCACACTTGAAGTCTTATGGACATGAGTCAGAGGCTTCAGAGGCGATAGAGACCAGCTGGGAAACACCAGTGAAATACTGCAAAGGAATTAAGAAGTGTTCCTCTGAGAAGGTGTGATGGCCAACAGCCCAGCTGAAGTGCCTCTACACCAATGCACACAGGATGGGCAGCAAGCAGGAGGAGTTGGAAGCTGCTAGAAAGCTACGTTCTAGCTGCCATATCTGAAAGCTGGTAGGACGAATCCTATGACTGAAGTGCAGCTATTGATGGCTACAGGCTGTTCAGACAGGCACAGGAAAGGAAGGAAGGGTGGAGGCATTGCCCTCTACATCAAAAAATGAATAGAGTGTGTAGAGCTATCTCTGAAGAACAGCCGTGACCAGGTTGAAAGCTTATGGGTAGGAATCAGAGACCGAGGCAACAAACGGAACCTTGTGGTTGGTGTCTACAACAGGCCACTTGATCAAGGGGAGCCTATTCCTCCAGCTGCAGGAGGCATCGCACTCAGAGGCTCTCGTCCTCCTGTGGGACTTCAGCCACCCCAGCATCTGCTGGAAGAGTAGCATGGCAAGCTGTAGGCAATCCAGGAGACTCCTGGAATGCATTGAGGATAACTTATTAAGCCAGGTAATAGACAGCCTTACGAGAGGGAATGTGATACTGGTCACCAGGGCAAGTGAGCAGGCAGGCTGCAATGATCATGCACTGGTGGAGTTTGCAGTCCTGAGGGATATGGTTCAGATGAAGAGCGAATTCAGGACCCTGGGTCTTAGGAAAGCAAACTTCCAGCTTTTCAAGTAGTTAGTCAATAGGACACCCTGGGAAACCGCCCTCAGGGACAAGGGAGCAGAACACAGCTCCATGACATTTGAAAAGTCATGGCAGTCAGGTGAGGTCTGTGGTGACCGGAAAAAGGGAAAGACTGCATCCATTTTCAACAGGGGTAGAAACTACTGACCTGTCAGCCTCACCTCTGTGCCTGGGAATATCATGGATCAGATCCTCCTAGAAGCTATGCTAAGGCACACAGAGGACAGGGAGGTGATTTGAGACAACCAGAATGGCGTCAGCAAGGGCAAGTTCTGCCTGACCAACCTAGTGGCCTTCTGTGATGGAGTGACTACATCAGCAGACAGGGGAAGAGATATGGATGTTATCTATCTGAACTTCTGTAAGGTCTTTGATATGGTCCCCTACAACATCCTTCTCTCTAAATTGGAGAGACATGGATTTAATGGGTGGACTGTTCAGCGGATGAGGAATTGGTTGGATGGTTGCATCCAGAGCATAATGGTCAACAGCTCAATGTCCAGACAGAGATCAGTGACAAGTGGTGTCCCTCAGGGGTCCGTACTGGGACCAGTTCTGTTTAATAACTTCATCAGTGACATAGTGTGATTGACTGCACCCTCAGCAAGCTTGCAGATGACACCAAGCTGAATGGTGCAGTTGATGTGCCTGAGGGACAGGATGCCATCCAGAGGGTCCTGGACAAGCTTGAGAAGTGGGCCCATGTGAACCTTATGAGGTTCAACAAGGCCAAGTGCAGGGTTCTGCACCTGGGTCAGAGCAACCCCTAGTACTGACACAGGCTGGGGAATGAAGGGATTGAGAGGATCACTGCAGAGAAGAACTTAGGGGTATTGGTGGGTGAAAGGCTGGACATGAGCTGGCAATGTGCACTTGCAGCCCAGGCAGTCAGCCATATCCTGGGCTGCATCAAAAGCAGCGTGGCCAGCAGGTCGAGGGAGGTGATTCTGCCCCTCTGCTCTGCTCTGGTGAGACCCCACCTGCAGTGCTGCATCCAGCTCTGGGGCCCCCAGCACAGGAAAGTCACAGATGGACCTGTTGGAGCAGGTCCAGAGGAGCGCCACAAAGATGATCAGAGGGATGGAACACCTCTCCTGTGGAGAGAGCCTGAGAGAGCTGGGGTTGTTCAACCTGGGAAAGACAAGGCTCTGGGGAGACCTTATTGTAGCCTTTCAGTACTTAAAGGGGGCTTATAAGAAAGATGGGGACAGACTTCTTAGCAGAGCCTGCTGCAATAGAACAAGGGGTAATGGTTTTAAACTAAAGGAGGGTAGATTTAGACTAGATATAAGAAAGGAATTTTTTACAATGAGTGTGGTGAAACTCTGGCACAGGTTGCCCAGAGAGGTGGTAGATGCCCCATCCCTGGAAACACTCAAGGTCAGACTGGACGGGGCTCTGAGCAGCCTGATCTAGCTGAAGATGTCACTGCTCATTGCAGGCAGTTGGATAAGATGACCTTTAAAAGTCCCTTCTAACCCAAACTATTCTGTGATTCTTTGATTCTACGATTCTGTGATTTTATTAGGACTTCTGAGGGCCTCCATGTCCCTGCCAGAGGTGATCACGCTGACAGTTTACGGAGGGACGGTGGATCATAATTTTGCCTTTATAAATCATGTGGTAATAGATGGATAAACAGGTATGTGGGGAGACGTCCTCGCAAATGAGCATCACCCAGGACCATTCTCTGTCAGCAAGGCCAGCTGGGATGGAGCAGCCCGTGCCCATTATATCCAGCCCTCTGAAATTCTAAAGCAGGATGTCTACTGGGAAGCAGACCTCAGCTGTGCTAGCTCCCAAATCCCTTGGAAGAGCATTAGTCACCCTGGGCCAGACACCATTTAACAAATGAGCAGTGTTGGTGACCAAGGGCCAGCAGCTGGGGGTGTCCTTGTCACCATCTAATTAATTAATACAGAAGGAGGGGGGAATTCCACAAAACATCAACCTCAGCTGTGCACTGGGCTAGGACGTTATACAATGTTATATACATGCACAGGGCTTAGTCTCACCCCTTCCTTACAGGTTAGCTCCTTCTTCTCTGTGCCAGCTCAGTTGCTTACACCATGTGGGTACTAAATTGGATCATTCCACTGGCTATCACCGATTACAATAAGTGTGTGTGATGGCACACCTGAGAGGGTGGTAAGCTGAAGTGTGGTGGTGCAGGTGAGGGCTGATGCAGAGGGACAAATTTCACAGTGTCAGCCAAATGCTGTATTTTATATATATATATATATCTGTATTGAATTACTGCCTATTTTTAGAACTTGCAGGACTTGGTCTATTCATCCAGCAAGTTACATATTTGCTTATTTATGAGAGATGGTGATATCTAGAATAAAAGAAAAATTAAAAATTATGATGTGATCACTTTTGAATTAATTTTGTCTGGTGACATGACTTTTCTGAAGTGCTTTTGTCACCAGATATTACATTGTAAAAATATTCTTGGTCATTTCAGATTATGTGGAAATTTTGACTTTTGATTGTGGCAATTTTAAACCCTCTTGACAAAGAAGATACTTCTTTTTTTTCATCTTTTCCAATTTACAGCCAAATGGTCTAATCACAAAAGCTCCATTCCAGAATCTCTTAGCCAAATTCAATCATGAATTATAGAAATGCATTTCTTTCAAAATAGAACAAAATATGTAATAGAGTTTTTGTCATGTGTTTTAATAGTAAATGTTGTTTGTGATAACTACCAGAAAAAATAATGTCATCTAACACTCAGCATCCTGCAGTGCTGCTGCTAGTTGTCAGCCTTTTGGGGAAGAAATAACAAGTTGGGAATGAGGTTGAAATCCCAGACGACAAAGTTCTCTTTGAAGATGGCTGTGTAGCAATACCACCACTGCACCCCTTTGATTACGCCCTCGTGTTGTAACCACAAGATCATTTGATTCCTTCAGAAAGCACAGCTTAACTAAAGCATTTTTCTGTGTGCCACACGAGTTTCAATTGCTTCTCATTATATCGCATATGTGTGGGGAAAGGAAGGGACACGTTTGACAAGTAGTGCCACTTTACTTCATGGGTGCAGTGACAAATCCTGCTTGAAAATGTCCAGTATGATGTGTGAGTGCAGTTTTTTTCCTCAAGGATGGCTCCCAGACACAAGCAGCCTGCTGAAGTTTGCTTTCACTCCATGGTAGCAGCCACTGTGTGTCTTCTACGGATTTGTTCTCTGTGTGACTGATTTTTAGGGCCAGCTTTTCTCTTCCCCTGCTCCTTGGGGTACTGGAGCTACGGGAATGAATTCTGGCCAGCTTTGCACACCACCAGCCCCACTGGAAGCAGAAGTGAAGCCTGGTAGTTTTGCAAAGCTTTGGTCCTTCTCCCTGTCTCTTCTACCCATGAAGAGAAGGAGAACTGGGATTACTGACAACCAGGACTGGCAATGTGGTATTGGAGAAGAAACCTTGCCTTTGCCCTTCAAGCACATAGTAACATAGCCAGCTCTGGGTACATCTTTTCCATCCAGCTAATGCAGAGCATCAAGATTTTCACATCTCAGCAAATTAAAGAAGTTAGTCAAAAGACTTCTACAGGTTCATCTAATAGAAGTTGGATGCTAACTGTGTCCCAGTCTGGATTCAGGACAAGACATAGGGCAGAAACAGTTTAGATAATCAGCATACCTAAGAAGCTCCAGCTGTCAGCATTCCTCCTGCAGCTGAGTAGTCAGTTACTCAGCACAGCCTTGAAGTCTGCCGTATGATACAGCCCAGCATGGGAACAGCATCAGGCTCTTCGCAGGAGTCACAGGCTGGCCGCCCTGGCTTAGATAGATCGGTTTCCATCAGTGCCTTTTGAGCAGACATCCATCCCACTCCTCTGAGAGTCTGTGCTGGTACTGTCAGCAATGAGGTGCTGTTACTGTAACTTAGGGAGGTAGCAAGAGCCTTGGTTGCACCAAAATAGTGTGAACTGTTCCCTGCGAGATGCATCAACTGCTTGTTGGTGTGAAACCACGCTTCTGTCATTCAGCCCTCCATTTTTTTGCATTCCCTCAAAAGCCAGTGCACTTCACAGCTTTATCCAGATCCATATGTGGCTACTACCAAATTGGACTTCTATGTCAGCAGCACATTTACATAAAATAATTCTCTCTCCCACAGCATCATTGTCATCAGCTTATTCCCGAGTCTTGAGAAAAGCAGATGGAGATAGCTACAGGTGAATCCTACAAGAGAAAGACATTACGCTATTGTGTGAAGGACAAAACTCCAGGGACTTTCCCGTAGACTTTGGTGGAAGTTACCAAACCACAATGGGCACACTGTGTCAGCTGCTTGCGAGAGCTCCAGGGGCTCCTGACAGGTGCCAGACTCCCATTTCCTACCACACCCCACCACTTCCAGTTGCAGGGCACTTCCTCCCTGTTCTGACAGGTGATGAGCTGTTCCCCATTATACAAGTCTTTGTCAACTCTTGTCTAGACTAAAGCAATGCCATGTATATGAGCAAGTCATGAGCCCTTGGGAAACTCCAGTAAGTACAGAAGGCTGTGACACTCCTCACCAGCACTGACTAAGACAAGCACCCTCCTTTAGTGTTTTCATACAATACTGAGTCCAGCCCAAGTCTCTTGTCTCCAAAGCACTCAGTGGCCTCGGTCCCAAAGTCACCTAAAGCTCCTGTGTGAGGTCTGTGATGACCAGCTTTGCTGCTCACTTGAAAGCGAACTTCCCATAATGACAAACCTCACCTTACGGGGAATGAACTCCCCCGGAAACGATGAACGGTACAAGGCTCCATCTTTTGTGCCAAGTACAAGACATCTGCTTTAAGTCTCACTTTTTCTACTGTGCACACATAGCAGCACGTGCATTTAAAACAAAACCTCTGCCAAAACAAAGCAGTGCACTGCAGGTGTAACTTTCACCTTGGGGAGGGGACAGGAGGGAAAGCACATCAATTCATGGTACAGTTGTCACAATGTTCAGCACGTGGCTGGAAACCCCATAACCACCAAACTGCTCTTCCAATAAAACACGCTACAGAGCACAGCAGGTGCCCATGCAGCCTGTGTTTTGCTGTTTATAAGAACCTGGATTTTGTTGTTTATAAGCATTTGTGGTTATCGCATTGTTTTTCATGAGCTTGATAGGAGAATGCTTGAAGGTCAAGCAGTTATTTTGGTAAGCCAAGTAGGTTCTCTCATTCCTCATCTGCTGTAGATAAATGCACGGCAGCCCTATTCACGTGCAAAGCTAACCTCAGCAGCGGTCAGCATTGTTCCAAGCAGGGCTCAGGCATTCAGAAGTCAGCAGACTTCCAGTATCCAGCAGCCTCTCTGTGGATTAAAAGCAGGTAAGAACTTGGTGTTACCTCCTTTTGTTCACAAGCGATAGCAACCTTTCTGATTTAGACCCTGGATATTCTGATCTATATTCAAATACTTGTAAAGTGTGTTGACAAACTTTTTTTCACATGTGCTCCTGCATACGTCAGTGCAGCTGTTACCAAAAGGCACAAGCAAAGGTAACCACTTGCAACCTGAAAATTGTTTGCTGCAGGAAGGAGAAGCCATTCAGGGATATTAAAACAGTTTTAGATTGTTAACAAAAAGGGAAATGCTCTTTTCTTTTTCTAAAACACTGGATACCTGGCCCAGTCCTTTGGAGACTCCCAAAATACATCCTCATATTATCCTTGCCATTGAAGGGGAAAGGGAAGTTCTGAGAGTTGATCATCAACTCATCAGGGCCTCATGTTTGCTGAATTAATTTCCCCTACACAAAGCTGTAGTATCGTGTTCTATGGGTGGATATATTTTCAATATATAGCAAAGGTGTAAAGCTCAGCATAATATTTAATCAAAGAAAAAAATACTTCCTGCTCCTTGATTTTGTGTTTGTATTGTGTATTTTTCCTGCATGGCCTCAAAAGACAATGCTGACTGAAGCCAAAAGTGTAGCTGAAAATACTGTTCTTAGGATGGGGATTCCTCCGTCCTTGTTACTTTCATCAGCCAATTTTATGTAGGTATAAAAGAGGGACCAACACAGCCAAAAAAGCTCAGTATTTGCATTTCAAGAAGTCCAAAGGCTTGAGCAAGCAAAATGGCCGTCAAGTGTCATTCCCTTCAGACAATCTTTGAACTATGATCACCATCTGGAAAGTTATAGATAAACAGTGATATACAAGGCAGATAGGGACATGCAGAAGAGCAATAGAACTGGCTTTCTCAGGGGTAGTTCTGTCCACAAGTTACTCTCAGCTGTAAAACCTGTGCTTTACAACATAATATAATATTCCATGACCAAGAGGGTCTAGATTTTATTCAGATCCCTCTTGTACCTCCACTGAAAAAGAGGCCTTGACAGACAGAAGTAAACATTATCCCATCACTAAAGCTGTTTAGAAAGCTTGGACTCTGTTGACAAAGAAGGATTGGCAGGAAATGTCGTTTGGTGTCAGGCTCACGTTTGCCCATCTTACACCATTGTCACTGGACAGGGACAATCTCTGCCCGGCGCAGCAAGTGTTACCAGGCTTTTTCACTCCCTAGCACTGATCAGGAAAACAACCTAAGGCTAAAAAAGCCAGCTGATGAATAAATGCCCTGACAGTAAGATACTGAAGGTCAAATTCTGAGCCTAGTCTATAGCTCTATTGTATTTGGATATCAAAGCAGATAGCTGAAGTATGCATGAGTATGCATTCCTTCATTAATAAGGGGTTACGGCAGTACATTTTCTCCTGATCTTTTTTTTCCTCAGCTCAGTACTTTCACCCATGGTGAGGTTCCCAGAAAGGTTATGCTGATATAGAATGATAAAGTCATACGTAAATAATGATGATGAGGCTTTCCAAAGAGCTCGGTTTCCATATGGGCTCATACATGAAACAATCCAACTTTTGCTGAGACCTCACCCAGAAACGCTGGCTAAACCCAGTCTCTGAGAGTTGCCGAGTCTGTGTACTAATAAAAGGACAACTATAAGGTCCCGATTAAAAAAGCAAAGTCCCAGTTGTTTCAGACTATCAGAAGTTAGTGCAAGCGGCTGTGATTAAAAGCTACATTGGCTTTGCAGGATGACTAACAGCACCACTGACGAGGCGTTGAAAGTGGCCGCAGCACAGGCGTTTTACCCTCTCTGCTTCAGAGGCATATGAACCATTACTTTTGGGGAAATGCACAAATAGGTTTTTTTTCTCCAAGCTACAAAGCTTGTGGTTAAACCACACTGAGCTGAAAAGGTAAAAATCTCATAAGCCTGCAAAATGCTTTTCACTGTCACATGTAGAATTGGCAACTGTTTATGAGGGCTGAACAGACAAAATCTGATGTTGTGTGCGCTGATTATTTCTGCCCTTGAACAGATTCCCAGGTCCTTATGCTTCAGGCATCTCTGCTAGAGCTGAAAGCAAGTCTTTTACATCTGGGTTAAGCTGCAGAAAAGTCTTTCTACTTTAGGAGCTCAAGCAGACTTCCCTGGTTATAACCAAACCCAGATATTGCAGCTAATAGATGACACCATCTCTATATTTGTCCAGATATTTTTAATTTATTAGGAACAGTCATCCACATTATTAGGTGTTTTACAATTAAAATACACAAAAGAACAGGATTAACTGGCAGAACATGAGTGGCTACCTACCCAACAAAAGCAGATGGGGCAAAATACCACATCTAATAATATTACTAATAATGAAAAATTACTTTAGATTTAACCATGTGCATCTTATTTCCCAACCTTTTATCAAAGGGCTAAGGGTTTTTAGCATGCACTAATAGTTAACAAATTTGGCTTCAGGAGACTGAAGCAGCTTTGTCGTACACTCACTCAAACGATCTTCCATTCTTTCAAACTAGAAGAGGGAGAATACTAACCCCTCTGTCATTAATGTGTTCATCCATCCTTTATTTGAGGTTCTTCCTAATTCCTTTGATTTCTCCCTGAAGGTGATAATCCACTCTTTAATTTAAGAGTCATGTCTTACTGCTTTCATTTCTGCATGACCAAGAAGAAAACTGAATCAATCAATCAAACCTGAGAAACACTAGCACAGTAACTCTTGACTAAATCTCATTTTCAAAGCAGAATTCCTCTCAAAGAAAGTTACATTTCAATAACAATTAATCACAGCATTAGAAAAAAAACAACTTGGTTTTTATGTAGTTCTAAGACTGTGCTAAATTGCTCACCTGAAATAAGAGTTGTAGGTGTGAGTTTGGTTTTTGCTTGTTAAAATACGACATTACTCTGGTCATTGCTTGTACACTTTTAACCCAGCTAAGGAGATGATGCACAGGGAATAACACCACAAAACTTTGCCAGTGGCTCCTAGTGTGTTGTAATGCAATGTTTCAGGGTCTTGCCCACCGTTTATAGGAGTCACTCTGGAGAGCCCTTACTGGAGGTTCAGCAACCTGCAGGAAAGGAGGCTTCATCTTGACGTGCTTTTGTTGTTATGATGCTGCTTGTGTGCTAGGAACGGGTAACGAAGGAGGGCAGCTGAAGGAAGCCCCAAGATGGAATTGGAAAGAGGGGAGAAGAAAGTAATTTGAATGGCAAGGGGTGGTGGAGGGTTTCAGAGATGGGAGATTCCTTCAGAAAAAGTGGGGTGGATATCCCCCTTCACAGTGGCCTCCAATCAAAATGAAAATTTAAGAAGCCATGAGAGCGAGCCAAAGGTCAGAGAAGAAAATTCACCCCTCTGGAGCAGCTAAGGCTCATCTTGAGGGACTTGGTGGTCTGTTAATCATTCAGCTACCAGAGCACACCACTCCTGGCCAGCCTCTGCCTGCTCTTCCTCCCCATGGAGTGAGGAAGAAAACAAGGGGATGCTCATCCATCCCTCCAGGTCTTGTGCCAGTAGGGAGTCAGACTATAGCTGAAGGTCCTTCCCATGCGTTTCACATTAGCTGTGTGGAAAATAGTATCTGAGTTTTAGGTATGAAATGGATGTTGCCTAGGCAAGTAACACAGTTAGGTTGGCTCTACGTATTATTTATGTATTTTTCACTTGGTCAAGCTACATCTCTACACAGACTGTGGCCATAACTGTGATGGTAACCTGCCATTAAGATGCAACCTCTAAAAATAAGATGTTCTGTACCTTCTAGAATGTGTTAAGGAATGACTGTGCATAGATCAATACAATACTTACTGCAGCTTATGCAGAAGTCTTTTAACTACTTGAATCCTTAAACACACTAATGCATATAAATGGTGAGAGTGATAAAACAATTCCAGAGTAACTTCTACAAACAGTGCTTGAAATCTGTTTTGTAGCTAGAAATATGAAAATTAGAATAAGACAAAATGACAACTGCAGAAAAATAAAAAAGTATGCTATAAGATTATCTGAAGACATTCACATATATCACTTGACTGGGTTGGCAAATATACGTGCTGTTTTCCAAGAGTCACTTACTGTTAAAATTGTGTACCTTTCAAAGCAAAAGCTTTGTACATTCCCAACAATATGTAAGCATCTCTTTAAATTAAGAAAACAATTAAAGATTTGACCTAAAAATATTTTTGTCGTAGCTCCTAAGGCTTCAAATGATAGAAAATATTTCTAAGTTATTGTCGCAGAGTTGAAAAGGGAATAACCCATTGTCTTCTTGACTATTTTCAAGAGAGCAGTGCAAACACTTTATAAATATTTGAAAATTAAAAGATATCCTGAAATTGAACATTTGAATTTTAAAAATGTAGCATAGTTTATGTATCTTAATTTGGAGGCTATGCTATCTGATAATAGGAAGCTCTGATGGATGAGTAATTACCCAACTTACTGCGTAACATAAAAAAGAATTTACAAATAAATTATCATTTCATCAGGAAAGTTTCATAGCTGAGCTGAGGTTTTCCATTGGCTTTCCTCATCTGTCAAAAGCATTTCAGAATTATGAGAGAGTTTTTATTTTACCATATTTGAATGCACTGAGATTGTGAGGCATATATCCACAAGATACTGGTCCCTGTACCTTAAAAGGGAAAAAATCTTTACGTTGACCAGGTTTTCTTTTTTTATACAGCCCATTTGGAAAAAGAAGTTTCTTTTGTACAGCAAGTCAGGATTCCCCATTTAAGCTTTTTAAAGCTGACAAATATGAGGATAACAAAGAGGCATGACTTCTCTTGCACTGTATCATAATTTTGTTATAATCAGTTCTAAAAGTTTCAAAACAAAAAAAATTGAATTCAGAACCAAATTATTTTGTATGGATTGATGTTTACAACATTTCTATATTCATTAAAAGGTAAATTATGACAAGTAATGAGAGAAATTATTTGGTCATAAGTGTAGTTGTGTAAAAACTCATTTTGGCAAAACAGAAAAAAATTAACCAGTGGTACGTGTTTGCTGTTAATTATTTATCTCCACAGCTTTATTTCAGCAAACGTGATTCCATTATTTTTTTAAAAGAAAAAGGCTGCCGTTTGAGGAGACAGTAAGCTTTACTGCAGGTTTGAAACATGCTGCAAGGCTGAACCTCTGTCACTTGCAAGAGGAATACTGTAGACTGAGAAATTCTGAAGGGCCAGCTCACATTCCCAGAAAGACTTTATTAAGATTAGTGGGACATTCCATCCTCACATCCTACCTTTTTCCCATTTTCACATTTTCTGGAAGTTACTAAGCCTGGTCTGAACTCAAAAAAAACAGTAGAAAGTATATTTTCTTTTATAAAAATATTTTGGCAAATTGCAGGAACTTGTTAAATACTGTTTCTGTCAAGACAGAACGTCAAAGGAAAATGGATTTCAGCTACTACAGCTTAACAATTTTATATATTTTTTAATGTTAAAAAGTTATAAAAATATTTTTTAAAAAATAATCCAAGGATATATTGAAAATATTAGAACAGATAACAAAGCACTGTGAATTGTCTATCGGAGGGCAGTAGGAGTGCATTTGAGAGAAAAGTATGTAAGGTACATTCTCTAAATGCCTCTTAAAATGAAGTTTTGTCTCTTATTTTTCCTATGGTTCTATCCTCCATGATGGAAGGATGGTCACTCTACCAGTGGCTGCAGTTGCAATGAGGCTGCCAGAGCAGAGTGACCATTCGTTACAGTCGCCTGGTTCCATGTTTTAGATTTTAGCATTCAGCGGTGATGCCATTCAAAAGTAAAGGGCAAAACCCATCCCCATACTCCGAAGTGCAGAGGCACCCTGCTCTCCAGGTGGAAACTTGCTTAGTAACTAAGCAACCACATCCTGCATGTCTAACTCACCTGTGCTGATTTACCAGAGGATTTTCTTTTGCAAATTTTACCTTGAATCACTTGTAGATCTGCAGTTCATGTCTGAAATGTGCTTGTTATAAAGTTGTAAATGAATTCAGGGAATAATTGTAGGTCTGCAGATCCTCTTATGTATGAATATTTTTAATTCAGACTGAAATTTTCAACTGGCAATGTGTCTTCTGCAATAAATCAAGTAATGTTAATTTATGCCCCGTAAAGCTTTTGATCTATATTGATAGCTTTTTAAATTAACAAGTAAAGTGTGAATGTTAATTGTTCCACTGACTGTAATATTGCTGAGTTTTGTTTTGCTTTATCCACAAGGATCATAACTTTTAATTTGAACAAGTAATCAAAACAAAGTCAACAGAAAATTCTGAACTGCCTTTTGGTGACCCAACATTTAAATTAAATGCTTGCTTCCCATGAGTAAGCCACATGGGAATTCTCACAGACAAGTATTATGCTAGTAAAGCTTGCATGTTCATATATTCATAGAAAATAAATATGAAAGGATTACAGCCACAGCTAAATAGAAGTTCCCTTTTGAATGCAAATGAATACTTAGGGTATGTATTCACTCAGCCCTAGTCCTTGCTCTTGCAAACAGTACCAACCAGAGGGCCAGTGCCATGTTGCAAATAGCACACAGTCAAAATAAGAAGTTTGCAGTAGTGGAAATGTTTTATATAAGTCATCTGAGGAATGCTTAACAGTAAGGAATGTATTCGTGTCAGGAATGATGGACTGTTGTTCCAGATCATGATCACAAATCAGGACCATAAATCAAGGATGATGACTGGCCTGGAGACCCACCACAGCTGCTCATACTCCAACCCCCTCCAAGCTCCTTCATGTTGATGCAAAGCTATGGGGTCAGAGTATAAGCACACAAGCCCCTCAAATGTTTCACAAAGGTTGATTTTGTAATTTATTCCAGTGGAAACAGAGAGGAAAAAATAATATAAAAGACCTCTTTTCATCCTAAATCACATCAATCTAATTTAATTTGCTAATCTGGGAAAAAAAGACACACTCTTATTCTACCAGAGCAGTTGTTCCCGAACTCTCTTCAGCCTCATGTTCGCTGCTTGCTTCAGATCCAACACAACCTGTGTGGGCCCACAATATCTGTATCTATTCTAGCTGCCTAAGAAAAATATACTATTTCTCTTTACAAAGTTTGCCTTGGCTATATATTTACACTGCTGCAGCTACAGCGATGCTACTGCTAGCAATGTAAATGAATGTCCAACTTAGTTGAACAAAAGCCAAACACAGACAAGTCACAAGTGCTTCAAATGCAATTAAGAATGAGACCGTGCAGCAATCATGGACTAAACTAGGTTGCCAAGGATGTCTGGAGTTTGTCTAATCCACCTCACTGCTCAAAGTGAGGTCCTGATGGATCTAAATAACTCAGATGGGTCCTGGGACTTTCAGGTTTTGTTAATCCAACAGTGGTTATGTGGTAATGCTTATTAAGTCTGTTAGAGTGTTTTTTCTCTCTCTCTTAAATGTATTGATAGTCTTAGATACAAGTATTAAAAGACAATATCATTTACGTAACTATATGCAAGGCATACATTATGCTATATTCTGCTACATTTTCTAGTCTGAAGAATAAAACAAGATTTGTAAAAGAATAATAAGAATACAGGGCTTGCAACTATGACATCTGGAGAACAGTTATACAACCATATACAGTTTTAATCATATGACCTGACACTACATGCACACTATTTCTTTGATGTGCCACTTTGGTCTAAGACACTCAAAAGGTGGGAAGATAAAGCTACATCACTCATGTAATACATGCTTTACCTTCAAAGAACTATTGAGGCAGGATTTTTATTTGTTATAATAAAAGTCATTCTCAGAGGAGATTAACTGTTAACTGCATCATCATTTAATTATGTCAAACCTATTATGCTGAAGCTTTCAACAAACACTTTCAAGAAAATTATTGCTTAATCTAGCTATTTAAGTGAAACACTTTTACTTGTCATTTTTAATAAAAAAGAAAAAAAAAGCAAGCACCTCTTTTCACAGTCAAGTCTGTATTTATTCTGGTGGAGGAGGGAGATGTTTTCTCTCTTTTCAAAACTTCTGTAGCTGGGCTTTACCTTGAGTGTATTTCAAAGCTGCTCTTAATGCCATTCCTTCCTTCAAAACTAACTGATTCAAAGGGTAAACATTCCTGATGCACAAACACCGTGAGGGTCGTTTGCATGCAGCCTGCAAATCAGGCACAGGAGCTAATGTCAGCTGCTGTTTGATCCACTGGACTCTGAGATAGATCAAGTTTTCCTGTATGACTCACCACTTCTTTTATTGTAAAGAAAAAAAATACTTTCTGTTCAAATTACTGTAACAGGCAAAACCAGCATCACTATTTCAGAGTCTATAGCACAGCCATTAGTAATACATTGTCCTATTGAACAGAAAGTTAACGCCAGTATACCTCCAAGATGTAGAAAACAAAACAAAAAGCACAAACAAGGAACGAATGGGGGGAAGCACAATAAAATACCACTTAGACTTGGAGGAGCAAACTCAGCATCTTCTGCCAAGCAGAAATGAAGCAGCTGCTTTCTTCTGCAAGCATTACCTCAGCCACTTCTGGACAGACAGGCTTTCATCCATATCTCCATCTTCATGAGTCACTGTATAAATTGGTTGGCTGCCCTGAGCGTGTCTAAAAAGGGAGAAATATAAAGAGCAGGTGCCATCAGCACATGGTGGAAACCACAGTCCTCAGCTCCACAGTCACCTTCCTGGAACATACAGGGAGCACAAAGGGCGACAAGCAGAGCCCTGTGGGAAGTGTTCATCAGAGTCCCTCAGGACCAGAGGGACAAGCTGCTCAGATAGACCCTGCTACCATTTGTGGCAGGACCAAAAGCAGTCAAAGAACATGGGGACACCTGGAAATGCTGTCATGGTACCCTCATTCTTCATCCTAGTTAAAAGGAGATCAGTAGCCTACACTGCCCTGGGCAACATCTAGGATTAATGTTGTACCAACAGAGACTGAAGTGCTTTAGTTATTGTGTGGAAGAGATTTCTACCCCGTCTCCCATCTCCCAAACACTCCAAAACCAGGTGAGATCGTGTGAGGACTGGAACAACTATCAGTGATTGTCGCCCACCTCAAGTCACCAGACCCTATGCCTTTCTAATGGCTTCACGCCTTTCAAGAGATCTTAATCGTGTAATGATTGCATTGTTTGAATCAGTTCATTCTAGTCTCGACACATCCCAATTTACATAGTATTTTGTGTTCCCAGCTCTGTCATTTAATGTTTAATGCCTTAATTCAGCCATCAATCCCCACTCTGCAAAACGATTCAGTTAAGTACATATTTAAAGTTAAGCGCGTTCTCAAACATTTTGCTGAAATGAAGCAGTCCTGCACACAGCCTGACATGCTTTGCCAAACTGGGTTTTCATGCACAGAAGAGTTCATTTGCCATAGGCACTTAGGAGAGAAGCCTTCTTCTTCCTCATGTGTATTCATGTTGAAGTGTGTGGCTTGTGAAGGACACAGAGTTTTCTATAACATCAAAGCATTATATTCCAGGAGAAGGTGGTGGCAATCTTGTTTTGATGTTTGTGCTGCTCCAAATGTCATGACACAACCAGATACAATCTTCCATATTTTCTGGATTCTGTCAAGTGATTTATTGTAAACTGAAGTTTCAAAGATAGCTTTGACTCTGAAGATCTCTGTTCACAGTAAACTGGTCAGATTGAGGTAATGCCTGATCATTGACATTATTCAGATCTCAAAGGAAAAATAGGAGACCTTTGCACAGATGTAATTCCATCCCTGGTAGGTCAACAAGTAGAGATTTAAAAAAAAAAAACACCAAAACCCCCTAGCAAAATGTACTGATTAATTTCTCAAAGCAGGATATTTACCTTTGTCCACCAGGACTCCTACTCCAACACTGACCACATTCTTTTAACTTTTCATATTGAAAATCTGATAGCATGTTTCTCCGTGGCCTTGGTTTGGTGGGTGGTAGGGAGGGATTTGGGGTTTTGTTTTTACTTTTCAGCCTCTTTTACCCATTTCTTTCTGCATAAAAATGAACAAAATAAATACCATAAAGGCTTTCTCATCTCTAGGGGAACATACAATTTATTACAGTCACTGTAATTTTCATTGCTGCTGGTATTGGTGGAAGCAGTAATGGATTCACTTGCTGTAATGACTGCTTTATACGTACTTCACCTTAAATGCTTAAAAATCTTATAAAGCACTTATTTTAAATATTTTAAGTATTTGAGAGATGTTAGCGCTTTATTGTTCCTTTACAAGACAGCTGTCACCAGCAGTAACTCTGACATGGTCTTTTTACCTCACAGGGTATCCAAATCTCACAAGGTCTCCAAATCTTGTCTTGAATATGGGGGTGGGCTGGGGTGGGTGGCTGAGGGGAGACAGTAATCTGAAGGGGCAATTTTGTGCTAAAGACACTCATTGCAACATTTTGGAGATGCCTGTTACCTCAAAATTTAATTTAAATTTGTCCTAGTTATGGGTGGAAGTCAAAGGAAAGGAGCTTCTTTAGCATGTCCTTCAACCAGTTCAACCGTACTCCTAATCTGAGGTCAAAATCTTGCTCAGTGAAAGTGCATGTTCATTAAATACTCTTCCATTTTACTCAAGGAGGATATCCATGACAGTAATAAAGAGCTCTGCAACTTTCAGCTTATGCAAGAATAAAGACTTACTACAGCTTGACCTAGTGTACCTCCACCCAGTCCTATCTGACAGGATTAAATTGAAGAAGCAGGTTTCAGGTTTTCAATCAAATTCTACTAGCAGCCTAGTATTTAAAATCAGAATCCCCTTTCCTCCCACTCCTACCCAAAAGTATTAGGTTGATTTGAAAGGTTAAAGAGGCATTTTTGGAAAAATTGGAAAAACCCTAGTCAAACAGTAGTGTCAAGATTTGAAGAGCACACGGATCCATCTGTCTTATTATTGTGATCTGGAAATTGGGCAAGAGAAATTCCATGACCTAAAAGCCATGGACAGTAACCGGACAGTTTCTTTGCGCAGCATTTTCTTCCTGTTGTCAAAACCTTTCTGAGTATTAGGTGTTGTTCAGAGACTTTCTGATCTGTGTGATTGATCTGTCACCACAGAAACAGTCCATTTATCATTTTTCAGTTTTAGATAAGTTGTAAATGTTGGGCTTTTTTTTTTCCTTCTAAAGGCATCTTTGGGCCTAGGCTGCTTCACAAACTTTGTGGAGTCTCAGATAGTCCCAAAAAAGTCAGTTGTTGGTCATAACTTTTGAGAACCATGACCAGGACTCAGAAGCACATGCAAACATGTAAGCAAGCCAGTTGTTGGAAACTGGAGATGAGGCTTCTTCTTCCTCAGGCACATTCAGTGGAAGGCACTGCAGTGACCGCGATGTGGACGTGCATGCCTGGATCAGCAGTGAGCGTCCCAGGCAGCATCTACTGCAAAACCCACCTCAGAAGCTCTGTGAGTACTTACGCGGCAAAATCACACAGGTCCTACGGTTGCTGCAGTATCACTGCTGCTGGTTCTTACAACAGCTAGTTTAAAACACCTTGAGAAAACTTCCACGCTACGGTATTTGCAAGAGGGTTTGCTGTGTCAGCTGAACGTCCCACAGAGAAGCTCAGTAGACTGTGGACATACAAAATCAAGCTCAAGAACTGTAACTACCGAGGGAAGCTTCCACAACAGCTTATTAAGTACAATTATTGATGATAGGTTATTAAGGCCAATTATTGATTGTACTGGTTACAACGTGTACTCTAACCTGTGTTTTGGGCAGACATTGCTTCCAAGGCTTTGGTTTGGGAGCCTGTGAGTGAATATAGTGTCTTCCCATGGGGTTCTTAACACAGCACGAGGCTTTACAGATGAAAAGCGACCTGTATTATACATGACGTCTGCGTGCACTGCTCCTCAAAAATGAGCTATATTGAGGGACTAGAAAAGCAGCAACCTTCCACCACCAATCCCCCTTTCCTGTTCCCCTGGCACCCCACCTGCAGTATTGCTGTCTGCTGACACGGTTGGCTTTGGTCATCTTGTCCCGTCTGTGCCATAGCAGGGCTTTCAGCAGCTAATGACCATGAGGAAGCCATGGGAGTTCCTGAGCAGCTGAGCCCTGATGTAACCCAATGCCATCCACTAGGAAGCTTTTAGATGCTCCAGCCATATATAATTTATTTTCGCCAGTCATATGGCAGTAAAGCTCATTTTGCATAATGGATACTTGCAGTGGAAAAGTGCTTACAGGGTTTCAGTGGAGCAGACAGCCCTGTCATCCGCCTGAGAAATGAAGCAATTATGGGAGTTTACAGCATTCTTGTAGAAAACTCTGGAAATAGTGTTTCAAAGGCGTGCAAAACCCGCCGAGGCAGCACCGAAGCCGCCGCGCCGTCGCTCATTCACGCCTCGTTGCGGTGTCCGTGCACCTGCAGGCTTACATTCGCCTCCTTTTCCCACCCGTGCTCCCCACGAACGCCCTGCGCACCCCCGCCGCTCGGCTGCGCGCTCACGCGTGAGCGCGCAGGATCCGCGCCGCCGTGCGCCGCGCCCGTGCGGCGAGGAAGGGCCCCAGCGGCCGGTACCCAACGGGCCGGGCCGGCACCGGCCGCCATGGCGGAGGGAGGCCCCGACTGCCCCCCGCAGCTCCCTGTCGTCCGCTGGTGCGTGCTGCCCTGTCCCCGCCGCCGGGACCGGTGGAGCGGGGCGGGCGGGGGGCGGCGCGGCTGGTGTCCCCCTGCTCGGGGGGGCCCCGCAGGTCCTGCCGTTGGGGCTCGCGGGGGGGGGGGGGGGGGGGAGTAGGAGCGCCACTTGTAGCACTTGTCGTCGTTCCGTAGGACGACGGTCTGTCTGGCTGTAACGGCCGCAGAGTAAACGGTGCCGTGAAAGCAGGGAAGCTTCCCGGGAGTCCGCCTCCTGCCGCGGGTCTTACTGGTGTGGAGCTGGTTTGGCGCGGGGGGCGCGGGGTTTCGCCTCAGCCCCCCCACCCGTCGGGGCCCGGCCCCTGGGCTGCCGAGGCTGCGGGCAGCGGGCCAGCCTGACCCCGGCTGGACCACGGGTGGCTGACCCGCTCCTACAGGCACCGCGGGCCACGCTGGCGTGCAGGGATGCCGAGTGGCCGGTGCCCTCCGTGGTGGTGTTTCCTCGAGGTGAGGGTAACGGTTCAGCTCCTCCGTGAGATACTTTCTGTGCTGGAGGAAGGTCGTCACCATCATCAGCACTGGTGAGGCCGTGTCCTGAATACTGCCTTCAGGTTTGGGCCCCTCACTGCAAGGGGGACGTGGAGGTGCTGGAGCGTGTCCAGGGAAGGGCAACGGAGCTGGTGAAGGGTCTGGAGCACATGTCCTGCAAGGAGCAGCTGAGGGAACTGGGGGTGTTTAGCCTGGAGCAAAGGAGGCTCAGGGGGACCTTATCGCTCCCTACAGCTGCCTGAGAGGAGGCTGTGGGCAGGGGGGGGTCGGTCTCTTCTCCCAGGTAACAAGTGACAGGACAAGAGGAAACAGCCTGAGGTTGTTCCAGGGGAGGTTTAGATCGGATATTAGGAAAAATTTCTTCACTGAAAGGGTGGTCAAGTGTTGGAACAGGCTGCCCAGGGAGGTGGTGGAATCACCATCCCTGAAGGTGTTCAAAAAACATGTAGATGTGGTGCTTAGGGACATGGTTTAGTGGTGGACTTGGCAGTCCTGGGTTAACGGTTGGACTCCATGATCTTAAAGGTCTTTTCCAGCCTAAATGATTCTATGATTCCATGACCATTTTCCTGTGCTTTGGGAAGAACATCATCTGCCATAGGACAGCCAAAGAGAAACTGGGATTACTTTCCTTCTTTCCCCAGGCACAGATGAGTCCAGCTAGTAAACAGTGTGGAAGCTTTGTGTGAAAAAGTAACAACACATACAAGCGAACTTTCACCTTGACAAGAAGTGTCAATCTTTTTATTCCCCCTCTCAGCGATACCTGAGCAGCAGGAGGTAGATCTGTGCTTTTGCTGTGATAGAAATACCCACTACTCCCATTTTAAAAGGACTGAGAGAAGATACTCATCCAAGGTCATCCAACAAGTTTGAGACAGTGCATAAAACTGAATCATAAACAACCCCTGAAACAATGAGCATCAGTTTTCTCATCACAACAACCTTCTGAATCACCTTTTCATGTTCTGAAAATGTTTAAATACTCGGCTTCATTTTACAGTTTGCAACAATAGCAAACCAGATTTTGACCCAGAAATGGTTTAACAGCAGACTTGCAAAGCTGCGTAATGGCCTGGCTGCCAAGGGTTCACATGTAACAAACAGGTGGCAACCCCCCAAAATCTGGAGTCCACGTGAGGTCCTGGAGCCAACCAGATAATGAACCCCACAGAAAATGTGGATAGAAAGTAGTAAATGAAGGAGATCTTCATTTACATCTTCATTTACGTCTTCAAGGAGATTCCCCCCATGTGCTTTTTCTTTAAACTCCATCTTCCTCCCTTAGCACTCTTTCCTTTTGATTTTGTTGTCTTTATGAACAGTTTTGTTTTGATGCATGCCATAAACAAGTTTTGAGAACTTCAGGGCTAATAGGCAAGAAGATGAGCACTGTGCTCTTTTCTGTGTGGATTTTTTTTTCCTGATAGACAGTATTTTTTTTATTATGTGTCAGCGCTAAGAATGTGTTTGATTTGTTATTTGAAAAAGGCTGGCAGTTTAACAGATGCTAAACTAACGAAATTAAATTCTCAAATATTTTGTCACTAAATAGTTAAATGTTGAGGAAAAACTACTGGCAGAAACCAGCTACTGAAGGATGAATTAATTTCTGCTGCGCTTCCAGTGATTCTTGTGGTGTTATATTAAGGATGAATTCGGACTTCAGTTTAATCTCTGGGGCTTTGAGATGGTTGCTCTGGAGGAAACAAGCATTTCTGCCTGCTGTGATGCTCAGCTGAGTCAGGACTCTTATCTAGAATAAATTTTATTTACCTTTCAACCCCAAGATGGGAAATACCCCGTTAGCAGAGCAGCTCCCCTACCGCTGGTGCAGGTTCCTGCTCACGTCTAGCCGTGAAGCCTTGGCTGTCGGGTGGTGGGGTCAGAGGTGGCCGGGATCTGGCAGGGAGCCCAGCACAGCTCAGCACTGGCGCTTGACTCTTGGGCTGGTGGCTAAGAAGATGGGCTCGGAGGGGGTAAAAGCGAGGCATTCGGGGGCCTTTTGCTATGGAAAGGGAAAGCTGGGGGAGGCAGTCAGACTTCTTCCCTGGGTAAGAGGGAGGAGGCATGAATAAAAGGTGAGGTAGACGTCGTCAGGCTGCACAGCGATCATCTTGCTCAGTCTGTCCTAGCGATCCATTTTGCTGAAGACCTTATCCATTACCTACTGCCAATACAGCTAGTACAGAAAGATAAACACTGGGTTGCCTGAAATCAGGCTACTACAAAAAGAGAGGATGCTGATCTAAAATCCAACTTGCTTATCTCACCTGGTGATTATGAAGTGTGCTTTCCCAGCCAACTCGATTATCAGTAAAGACACAGTGAGTAACTGGCACTGTGCTGCACTAGCGTTCAGCTGATAAATTAATTAAATATGCATAAATAATTTGGTATAACAGAAGCAGAGTCAGAGTAAGAAAACACTGTCATACGATCAGTGTGTCATGCTTTGAAAATTAATCTCTCTGCTTCTTTGCTCCAGCTTTGCTCCTGTATTTGTACTGCAGGAGGCTGTTATCTTTTGACATCGAAACCATTCATGTTATCTCATAATTAAAGGTCTTTTTTTTGGGGGGGGTGAAGGTAATACCTTAGGCTAATAAGTAGCTAAAATTACGTCTACCTCACTTTATTCACACAAGTAGTTGCATTTACTTGGCTACAGCCATTCTGATAAGTAGGATGAGTAAGGGATTTAGGCAAAGGATGAGTGTTTAAACAACTGAACCAGTTTCAATCCTGGCAGTTCTGTTACATAGTTACCATAAATTAAAACTGTTCTCTTATTAAACTTGTGCTAAAATCAGTGAAGTTATATGAAAACAGAATTTGGTCTTTCATAGTTTGTGCACCCTCTGTCCCAAAACAGCACATTATACATTTTAGATGGAAATATATATGATATATTATTTTATATATATTATTATCTTTGGTATAGTGGAAACCTTTCTAATTAGAAGATCAAAGTCACATCCTTTGATGCAACAACAG